>NW_026125167.1:107500-209352 GCF_943737965.1 Phodopus roborovskii | reverse complement strand
CTGTCTCATTTTATAGCCACAGAAACATTTGCTTACACAAAAACATTTTAATAGGCAAATATGTATATATTTATATATTTATATCGATTTCAAGACCAAAATCCTTGATTAAGTTTTATAAGGACAAAACATGTGTGCTATTTGGTGAACAATGTTTATCACAAAAGAGATACATAAAGATTTTTTTTGTAGGTAAACTAAGGGGAAAAAAATCCTGGAAATGTATGCACAAAATGATAATGTCACATCTTTAGCTATTCTTGGTGGGTGGATTTTTTAAACATACAGGCTAATTTCTTCTCCTTCCATTTCTATCCTTTGGAAAAGCCAAATCAGATCCAACAACAACAACAAACTTCTCTGCTTTGTCTGCACATCCTTGGCTGTGTTTCATTGTGACATGTACTGCTGTTCTTTTAGCACCAAAATGTTGGCACACACTCTTGAAAATTTCACACCATCTCTTGCTGGATCAGCAAGCTTAACCCACCAAAATCTGGTGTTGTGCAATGGTTTTTGACTGATAATCAATCTTGATGCTGCTCGACAGTTGTTACTGAGACACGGAGAGAGCAGGTGGCAGATGTGTCTTGATCTTCTGGAGAGAAAGAAATTGTAGGTGAGCTTGGACACAAGACTAGCTAGCACATCACATGTCCGTTAAAAAGCGTAGGCTGGGTACAATGGGGGAAAGCCACCATCTAACTATCATCCCAGATAAGCTTAAACACTGACATTTGGTTACATTCAATATGTTGAGAACATAAATGTAAATACGTGTTTGTATACACACATGCATACACACACACACACACACACACACACACACACACACACACACACACACACGGTATACTGTGAAAACAAACCATGTATGAATTACTTTGAAGACAGAAGACAAGCGTTTAGCAAGGGAGGCGCAAAGCACTGCTCCAGGGCAAGCAGGAAAGCCACTGGCCAGTATCAGTGACACAGCCTTCTCATCTGCATTTGTGTTTTAGAGACAGTCAGCACAGAGGGCACCAAGAGTCAGTGGCCTGACATTACCTTAACTTTGTTCTCCCAGCAGCTTAAAGGAGATTTCTGTGTGCTTGCAAGTAACCAGCTAGATCAGAGGAGATGAAAGGAAGGGACTAATGGTTGTCTAAGCTACTTCTTTATGTTTAATTATCCTCTCATCTCTGATTTAAATTTGGTTTACCTTGATTCAATACAATCTTAAGCCCAATAACCTTTTTATTGTGTGCCTACTGTGTATTTATCCCTGGCTTAGGGATGGAGGTCCAGGACTTTGCAAAGCTTAACAAAGGTCTGTAAGTCTAGAATATGACTACTTAGCAGTAGAAGCACAATTCAGCAGTGTATATCAAATGGACGTTCTCCCAGAAAAAAATTTATTCTATTTTTCCCACAGGAAGGTCAAATAAGTCAGCATACGATTTTAGCAATTATATTTCCATATTTTATTTTTCTTGACTTAAGCTTTAGAAAATCAGTGTAGATAGTGAAAATTGCCTCTTATGGAAAGTAACCCCAAAATTTACTAAGAAAAAAGCACCCCAGCATATGTGCTTATGGTTTGTAATGTTCTTATTGTCCCTTTGAGTATCACTGCTGACAGGCAGTGTTACTGCTTCTAGAAGACCAACAGAGCTGTCCACACACCTCAGACTACAGAGGGGGTCATTTAGAGGTCGTGGGCTAAGGTGGACACTGACTGGGAGCATTCCCTGTTAAAATGTAGAATTAGACTATTTCCTGTATTTTGAATTGAATATCTAATTAGAAAGATTAGGGTGGGAGATTTTAAAAAAAAAAAGATGGAAATAATCAGAAAATAGAGACGTTATATGAAGACTATTCACTTGAAGATGCCTTACTAGCTCTTATAATCTCATCATGGGACAATTTTGACATTTATTAATGATCATGCCAGAAAAGAGGCCTTTGACCAAGCTCTCAGATTCACAGTTATATTGTTTAGATTTTATTCAGTTTTCCATAGCCTCTGCTTGGTGCCAGTAAAGAGAAAGCGTCCTGGATCCACTCCATGGGTTTTTCTTTTTCTTTTTCTTTTTTTCTTCAAGAATTCAGCTACTTAATATCTGCTAAAGATACAGGCAATGCTCTGGCATGACTTACATATTATAAAGAAAACAGAGCCAAGTTCTAGTGTATGGAATCTGATTGTTTTTAAGAGTTGTGGTCCCTGTGTTTTCACCCTCTTTTACATATGCTACTCTGCTATTTGGCTCTCATTTATAGCAATTCCTTTCTGCCACTGAGCTTTGTTAGGGAGACCCAGAGGTTGAGTATTATGAGTAAGAGCTGCTCATCCCTTACATGCTGTAAGATGTAGTCACAGGGGAAAATATCCATGAAAGGAGTTCTCAGTACTACACCTAAGATCTATATTTAAACCTGGAGATTTTCTGCTAGCTTCCATGTGATCTACCAGTAATGAAGATATTTGCTGTGACAGCTTGTGATTGACAAGAATATGTGTGAGCACATTTTAAAAACAGGCCAGCTTTTCATGTAGAAATAAATGTCAGTGAAATGATGGATTCTCATCATTTTAATTATTGATGATTTGGAAATATTTCAATTCCATGACACACAAGGACACATTATAAATAGCAGCATAACACTTTTTCTCATATCTGCGCTGCCAATAATGAAATGTTCTGTCATATTTTGTTTTTCAAAAAATGCATTAGTTTAATGAACCTGGAATCATGCATTATTGTTTCATTATATATGTAGTGAGTTTGACTCCAGATGCTGCTTTATTCTACTTAATGCTAACTCTAGGCTTTGTGACATGTAGCTATAGGGTTACCATGCCTTAATTCAGAGTTAGGCTTAGTTTTCTCTTGTTCTTTTTCATTTTTTTCTTTGAATAGGATATATGTACATATATATTAAATAAGATCATTAGTTTATCTCCCACTTAGCTGCATATACTCAAAAGTAGAAAAATGGCATTATAAAAATATTCTATTTTGATAACTGAGTATAAAACTATAGACATTATTTCATACATTTTCCCATTCCAACTCTTAAAAAATTTTAGTAAGTATGTATAAACGAATGTGGATTTAAAGTCACCAAAAAGTACCTTTAGGTGATGGGAAAATTGCAGCATGTGTATGTATCTCTAGGATATAAGTATTTCAAATACAAAGTCATTGAGAAACACCCAAGCTCTTAGAATTTTCATGAAATATTGAGTTGTGTGTTCATACATAAGTCGTGCTTCTCTAATAAATAACTACAAACCCATTGCTCCCCACACAATCTAAATGATGGTTTGTATGTGTCCAGCACCCAGTTATGAGCAGAGCACTAAGTACAATACACACACTGCTCTCACTGTAATGCTACAGACCAGTATAATATATTATGTGTGGTTCCAGAATCCAACATTGTGTGAGTCTAAATGTTTCATTGCTCATTGGTATCTAAACTTTACTTAGCATAAATAGTCAAGTGTATTGTTGAAATATGAATAATTTCTTAGATTATGGGTCTCCACTCTGGATTTTTCTGAGAAAATGCCCATAATGCATCATAAATATGCCTTTATGATATAAACATCATGTTAACTTTACATTTTTTTTCTCTTTTTCTTGTGTGTATGTGTATGCATGTGTATGCACAGAACCAAGGTAAATATCAGTTGTCTTCCTCAGTCACTGTTCACTTTATTTTTTGATTCAAGATCTTTCACTTAACTCTTTGGCTAGACCTGCTGTCCCATGAGCCTAAGGGATCCACGTTCAGTTTCTACTCCCCAGTTCTGGGATTACAAGTGAGCCACCATGCCAGGCTCTTTGCATTGACACTGGAAATCAAAATCAGATCCTTATTCTTGCTTGGCAAGAACTTTACTAACTGAGCCATTTCCCCCAACCCATGTTAACTTTTTTGAAATCCAATAAATTCTAGGTATGGAAGCCAGCACTTGAACTCAAACATTTTAGAGACTTTTATTCTGTCCTTTGCAAAGAACTCTGAGAAACATTAATTCTCACTAGGACAGTAACTCAGAAGGCTTATAAATATTGTCCTTATCACCTCAAATTGTGTGGGAGAGCACAGACAGCAAGCTCAGCTCCCCCAAATACAGCTTAGAAAGATCAAAGAAAACTTTTCTACCCCCAAACCCATTGATCTGGGTAAGAAAGTAGGAGGACTGATGTGAGCAAAGGGAGTCTCCCCCTCATTCTGTACATTTTCAACAGATATTTACCAAGTCCCTACATAAGTTTCAGACATTGACCCAAGACATGAAGGAGTAGTGGGAATAAGACAGTGGTCTCATGAAGCATTGGTTTCAATGAGGTAGAGGAGATAAAAATAAATAAATAAATAAATAACAAACTAAACATGGTTCTTCTTGTCAATGTAAGTGCAATAAAGGAAGTAAAATTTTATATAGTAATAAGAAATAGTGTCATGAACACGACGGAAGAAAATTCTAGAACAGGTGCATTTTTACAGAACCCTTTAAATCAAGTCTGTTAAGACAGTTCTCTACCTGTGCCCCCCCTTTCTTACTTACCATGAAAATCAATTTATGTATTTGATAGCTACTTTTTCAGGGTGGTTTGCCTTTCCAACTGTTTAGTTTAGAAGTTCCAGACATCTAGGAGAGATGTGAGACACACACTACTGGTTAGTGGGAAGAACAGTAGACTTGAAATAACTTGATCTGAACAATTCTCAACCCTCATCTGTGGTTGTGGGTAAAGTGGTCTAGTGCTGATTTGCAAATAGAGGTAATGATACCTTAAAATCCCTAGATTTTAAAAATTATTTTTTAATATATAAAATTATTTGAAAATCAAATGTCTAGGAGTCCCTTGTAGGAAACAGACATAGAAAACAGGGGCTGGAGTATATATAGCATGTTATAAATATGACTAATATTCCAGAGCTCCTCCTAGGAACCTTATGTCCACTCCTAATTTCCCAAAATAGCTGGCTGACTACGTTCAGGGAAACAACAACAATAATTCCTTTATACTTTCTTATCACTGCCAGGAAAGCAAATTACACCATGAACCTGGGAAATCTCTTAATCTCTCTAAGCCTGAGTTTCCTCATCCACAAATAGAGCATAATGAAACAGACTTCACAACATAACTGTGAGAAGTAAATCAGATGAAGTGTGTGAAAACTTGGCATGTGGAAGGTGTTGAAAATACACTGGTCCCAGGGTTTCAACTGTTTTCTGCCCTTTGCTTCATCCTTGGGTTAGCTTGTCTCTGCAAGCCTTTCATACCTGTCACAGGTACTTGATTTTTTCTGCCAAGATATTTGCCAGGTCTGAAATATTGAAACAAATGCAACTGAGTTAAAATATGCACCACACAGTTGTACACATAACATGATATGGGAGATATAGTTAGAAGCTTTAAATTCTCATTGTCAGTGATGTAGGTAAAAAGCAAGGCCTTTTATAAATAGGCCCAATGGCCTTATTCTGCTCTGCCCCAGGAGCTGCATTTTAAGATATGTTCCTGATCATTACCTTTCAGCTACTGTATTTCATTTGAAGAAAGTTCATAAAAAAGTTCAGGGAAAGGATGTCAACATTTTGATTGGCATAGTCAATGGGATGTTTATGATTTTAATCAAATTTAAATTGAAGACATACTTCAAATGATGTGTCAGACTAGTGTTACTGAGTTAAAACCTAGTGACAACCACTGTCATTTTTAGTTAAATATAGCCGTCATGCCTATAGCAATAAATGATGACACCTAAGAACATGCAGAAACAAAGCTCAAGGATTTTGAGAAGAGGGAGTGACTAGAAACTCCAAGGAATGCAGGAATGTGACCTGGATCTCATCTATTTACCAAACACAGAAGCAATTGTATTCTGGGCAGATGATGTAATTGAATGTAGCAGTATGTTTTTTTTTTTGCTGTCAGAGCATTTCTATTTTATAAACTCATCTTGTACTCATCAGATGATTTGTTTGCTCACATTTAATGTCATTATCTGTACCTGCCACAGCATCATGTGTGTTCAAGTTTATTATCCAACCATGAAAGAATGAATTTTTGAAAATTAGTGAGAATTTTTAGTAGGTTTTATGAATCAAGGCTCCAAGTTAGTTGCTATTATCTAATGAAAGAAGAAGGCAGAATTTCTTAGCCTGGTACATGCAAAATGGAAAATTACAATGTGGGGACCATTTAGGATTATTTTGTTTTATGGCACATGCTTTCATTTTTATGGGGAATCAGACAAATGCAGGATAACACAAGCAGACTATAAAGTGCTTTCTCTTCTAAACGGTTTGATAAAGAATAAAGTTCACAAAAATAGGCCGTGGATTATTCAAAATTAAATGGAATCTATCATTGGGCCACAGAATTATCAGAGCCTTTAGGAGAATAAGTCTGTGAACAGTCACAGCTTCCTATGAACTAGCTCCTTCCTTTGACTAAGTGTTTCACAAGCTTACACTAAGCTTCAAATCATCACTGGATCCCCAGTTACCTCTTCATTTTTGCATGATTGAATCTTAACCTCCCAGGAAGGAAGGTCTCAGGAATGGAACAGCAACAAACCTGCAACCTTAATTCAACAAACCTACTCAAAAACATATTTAAAGATTAACACTTTTGTTGTCGGACAATTAACTTGAAAATGCAAGCCTACTTGTGCTTAACATGGTACTGGAGGGCGTCAAGTGTTGCTAGAGTTTCAGTGAAAATGATATGGAAGAAAGAGCCCCCTTTTGTTGGCAGTTGACTAGAGACTCTGCTGATTCATGAAGAGTCCAAGCTGGGCACGATGGGGCAAGCCTGTAACCCTAGCACTTAGAACCTGAGGAGGATTGAGAAGATGAAGGGGCCAGCCTGAGCTGCATAGTGAGATCTTTCCTCTAAAGAAAAAGAAAATCAACAAAAGGAAAGAGAAAGCAATGCTGCAGAGAGTACTAAGGTTCTAGCTGTTGAAGCTCATGCTTGAGATGATATCTAATCCACATTGCATTCTTAACATCCCCCTTACCTTTATCATATTTATAATCATCAAATTGTAACTATTGATGAAAGGTTTGCTGTTCTACCCAGACCAAGTTTGCCTAAGGCAGAGACCATGATTGCCTTGTTCACTGCCATTTTTTGACACAGGGCCTGGCCAGATGTCACAGATGTGCATTTATTGTTCAGTGGGTGTGTAGGTTGTGTAAAAGACCAAGTGCCTGAAACATGGTGAGCCACTGAGGGGGGACAGTAGAAGGGTAGAACACCTTCTCGGAGCAACCTGCATGACTGTATACAGTGAAAGGATCCTATTCAGGACACCTGGGCTCATGTGACACATCTTATATTCCTCATAGTATCTTTTGTTGTCATTTGTTTGTTTCAAGAGGGTTTCTAGTGTAACAGCCTTAGAGGTCCTGGAACTAGCTCTGAGGACCAGGCTGGCCCCGAACTCACTGAGATACAATTGCCTCTGCCTCCCAAGTGCTGGGATTAAAGGCACGGGCCACCACTGCCATGTTCCTCATAATTCTTAAGTAGTATAAGTGCTTTACAATTATTATTAGAAATAAAAAACAGAAAGATGGTTTCCCTTGGAACAGCTACTGCTTAGTACTGAGGGACCTGTGGGTACAGACTCACTCCTTTTTTAATTCCAAATGGGGTAGATGGTAGAGGAAAGAGAGAAGGAATTAATAGTGGAGTTCTATTTCCTTTAAACATATTTTTATTTGTATTTTGTGGTGTGTGTGAGAGAGACAGACAGAGAGACAGAGTGGGGGGAGGAGACATATATGCAGGTGCCTTTGGATGTCAGACCATCAGATTCCCTGAAGCTGGAGTTACAAGTGGTTGTATGTTGCCCAGTGTAAGTGCTAGATCCAAACATGAGTCCTATTGATGAGCAGCAAGTACTTTCAGTCACTGAGCCATCTCTCCAGCCCTGGGATTCTAATTCTTACAAAGGGACCAGAGAGTCTTGGTCCTAGGAGCTGAGACTTTGGGGGTTTGAGGAAGCCAGTGAGTGAACAGACATATTCAGAAGTAAATTTGGCTAGAATTACGTTTCTTGTTTTAATATTCAGCCTGGCGTTTGCCTCACACACCCTAGAGTTGCCTCAGGTTTTTGTTAGGTGCCCCACTGCCCACTCCCCACTGTCCAATATAATGTTCTTCCTCAGTGGTGCTGAAGCTGAGTCAGACCATCTAGGCTGCTGCTTCTTGACAGTAGATGTAATATTTTCACTATTGCCATCATTTCATGTCTTCAGAGCTATGAACACATCACTTCATCTCTCTCAACAGAAGGGTTCCCTAGGTTTTCTGTTCTCATATAGGAGATCCATTTCAAGACAGATTTCTAGAACTTTCCTTTCTCTCCTCTATCCCCAATAGCTGTGCCCTTTTGCAAACTGGATTTTCTGTAATGCAATGGAAGAATTTTTTGAACAGTTATCTTAAAAATCTAGAATGACCTGCTTTGAGCCATGTGGTACTTCTCAGTGCTTCACCTGAGGAGTCTGCCCAGTTACTTCCGGCCACCTCTGTTCTGTCTTCTCAGCATGTCACGTGACTCAGCCTTCCCCCAACACTATTCTTCCCTCCTAGGTTTTGCTTTTCTATTTTTCTCCCTATTGAATGTATCCTTCAAATCCTGCCTGAATGGCCTTTTGAAGGCCTTTTGGCCACTGCGTTCTGTGAGGTGTCTCTACCCCATGTTCCCTCAGTCCCTGCATACTTCTGACCCAGCACCTGTTGCACAACATGCTGTCTTGGTCCTCTCCAGACCAAGAACTGTTGGCAGTTTTATGAGAACAGTGTCCAGAACAGGGACTGCAGGGGAGATGGGCACTATATGCTTATTCAATAAATATTTGGGTAAATTATTATATAACGTAGAGGACATAGGCCAGCATCGTATGCCTTCCTTCTTCAATCATTATTTCACTTCACTGTTTTTAAATAGGATTGCTCACTGAATTCGTAGCTCACCAGTTGTCTACACTGGATAGTAGCAAGCTCCAAGGATCCTCCTGTTTTTTGTCTCTCCTATAGTGGCATTTAAGTGTGAGACACTGTTCCACAATTGTTCTGTGGGTGTTGGGAATCCAAACATAGGTCATAACGCTTATGGGGCCAGCATTTCAACAACAGGATCCATTCTGCAGCTCCCAAGCCAAATAATGTTTAAAGTTTATTTCAGCCCCCTGTTTTGTAACTGAAGCTAATGCACAATGTATACTGAGCCTGGGGACCTTTGCTTCAGCTTTTCTGAGTTATTCCCTCCCACGATACATTAGAAAATCACAGCAATGAAATGGTCACCAGAAATATAACATACAAAGAAAACATCCATCAAGTAAAAGTATTGCTTAGATTGCAGTCTTTAGACCAGTCTGCACCCACGCGGGAGAGGTGACTGTGGGGCCTTCTCAGGCCCACCCCTTTCCCTCCCCTTCCTTGGAGTCTCCTGACCTGGGGACTGTACGTAGTAAAAATATTGCTTAATATCAACCCAATAGCTTCTGGGGTAGTAGGAATGCCCTGATATAACAGTTGCCGAGTATTTTACAAATATTTGTTGGGCATTACAGAATCCCATGCCCTGTATCTGATGCTGGCTACTCAGAAAGGAACACGTTCTTGTTTTGTTAAATACACACGGATCACATTGTTTACAATGTATCCAGATACCAGCTCTCTAGCACTGCTGCTGCTCGCTCATCTAATGCTGCAGGCAGCAAAAAGCCAGACCTGTTCTGCTCTCATGCCCTTGGAGCAGGCTCATCCACGCTGTACAGCGTTGCCTACCTGAGGTTCAAGGCCCATTCCCCGGAGTGATGCAGCTCTTTTACAGGGCAAGGCCAGTTCTCCTACTTTCAGGTCTCTGAGGCAAGCTCTCCGACCCATGCCACCACCACCACGCGGCAGACCAGGTGGGGCTGGGTCAGCCTTCCCCATCTCTAAGCAAGGTACAGGGCCTGCTGCTCTACAGAGTGCTTCAGTTGGTGAGGGTTAGGACCAGCTTTCCCACTCTCACAACCTAGGGCCAGTTCTCCCATCTGCGGCAGCCAGCAAGGAGCAAGGGGGGAAAGGAGCATCACATGACAGACAACTAGTAGGGGGCAAACTCTCCCACACTCATACCCCAGGGGCCTGCTCACCCTTCTATACCTCTACCAACATGGTCAGCCCTACCGTACTGTTCCAGGCAAGGTGCAGGACTCACTGTCCCCCGAGTGCTTCAGCTGATGAGGGGCAGGGAAATCTGCCATTTTAAATTAGAATTTCTTGCTACTTGAGGCACTTGTGCAATGGAGGAAAAACACAGTGTAGGGAAGAAGGCTATGCAGTTGGTAGCCATTTTTCTTTGATTATTATCATTATATACATTTGTATGTATGTATATATATGTATGTGTATGCATGTGTCTGTGTGTGCTGAGTCTGTTTTGTGGTTAGTGTATATATAGTTTCAAGGCTGACCACTGCATTGGACAACCAATAAGAGGGATCATCTCTGGGAAAGTCTCATTCTCCTTCTCCCAGCATTCTCCGTAGTTGCCTGTACTTCCTGGAATTGTTTAAGTTTTATTTATGCAGCCATTTCTGGTGAGACTGCTTCACTTAGTTTCTCCATGCCCCTCTCCTCTCAGCTCCAGGTTACTCTACCCATGCATATTCTCTTTCTGTGGGTTTACCTAAATTTTTAATATTTCATGTAAATGGAATCATATGTCACTTCTTTCATTAGTGCAATGTTTTTGAGGTTTATTCTCATTATAGCATATGTCAGCATTTCATTCATTTCTATGGTTGGATAATATCCCATTATGTATGTTCGTTGTTTATCTATTTGTCCA
This sequence comes from Phodopus roborovskii, assembly GCF_943737965.1. Classification (NCBI taxonomy): domain Eukaryota; kingdom Metazoa; phylum Chordata; class Mammalia; order Rodentia; family Cricetidae; genus Phodopus; species Phodopus roborovskii. The sequence goes on along the minus strand of NW_026125167.1, from coordinate 198,480 downwards.
TTGATAAGCATTTGGTTCCCACCTTTCAGCTATCAGTCGTGCTGCTATGGTCATAATGCACAGGTATAAAAGTGCCATTTCTGGGTAAAAGGAGTCACATTTCCTTTATGGTGAGTGCTAACAGATACCTAATAAATTAGGTATTATTAGGTATATATAAATGGAGCTATTTTTCTCATTAGTACAAATAAGAACAGATGGAGGCATCAATGTGTTTCTATGTAATGTGTAATTTAAAAATAAGATCTAAAACAAATTGAATGCATGAGTGAGGTAAACATTTTAGGTAAAAATTATTGTATTTATGAGATGAAACCTCTAAAAGAGAGAAACTGACAGCGGCTTAGTGTGTAATGTGGCTACTTTCCCGTTTTCATCCATGTATTTTGAAGCCTAACATAGTAATTTAGCTGCATTCCCATTAATGTTGGTGGGAGTTTGAAACTGAAATCCCCTTTGCATGCGTCTTTGAAAATGTCTAGGTCAAAGTAAACTTAATGAAAAGCTGTTCTTCACTTTCAGTTTAGTGGTTTAGAAAGCGCCTCCCTGCTCCTCACAGAAGTGCCAGGGAAGGTCACTGATTAGAGGTCGTCTGCTCTAAAGCAACAGCAAAAGGCAAAGTATTAGAGAGGAAATGGGTTTCCCCAAAGGAAAGAACACAGGAGTTCAAGTCAAGCAAAGGACACTGGACCCTTTCAGTGGACCCCTGAAGCCAGGTGCATGTGATCAGGGATAGAGGCATGCTAAGGTGAATTTTAATTAGGACTAAATTGTGGTATTACTCTTTCATAGCCTGAACATCTGTTCCCTTCAGAAATGATGATTTATGCAGGCGATCAGAGCAGACAGCTTGCTATAGCTTATGTCACGGCTAGTGGGTAGCTGGAGAAGCTGGAGGTAGCGTTTCAGAAAGCCAGCATCTAAATGGAGACTGGCCATTGTGTTTGACATAGAAAGAGGGAGAAGGGAAGCATGTGTCCATCTTTAAATTCTAATGCCAAATACTGACTTGAATTAACAAACAAACAAACACAAACTGTCTTCTAGACCATCTGCTGTTAACGAAGAAAGTGACTTGGACAGTGCATGGGTTGATGCTTCCCACTGATGTCAGACAGAAAACCAAGTCCCCACTTTCCAGAAGGATGAAGACACTTGCTCAGAAGACTGCAGTACGAATTCTAGTCTTTAAGAATGGCATGGGGCAGGATGGGCATGAGATTACAGTGGGAAAGGAAACATTGAGGAAGGTAACTTCTAAAATTAAAATATTAATCAAATTTCAAAGTTTATGATGTTCAAAGCAAATTGATTTTAAATAACACCATGTCAAACATTAAACTGAAATATTAAGATGGCTCTACATATTAACTGACGGTATCCAACTATCTAGAAGTGTGTTCAAAGCATTGACAATATGAATTACCTTACCAAAACAAACAATGGTATTTACTTGGTCAAAATAGTTTGCCATTTATTAGTTATACATATGCTACAAGGATGTTTCTAGTTGGTTCAATATTCTTTAAGATATTCATATTGAAACTAGCCTAACATAGCTTCAAATATCAAACTGTCTCCTTTCATTTAGCATAAAACCTAAAAGTACTGTGTATTTCTTGAAAGTATAAATAATCTGAAATAACTGAAATTATGTTTAAAATATTTTCATTAAGTTTAAGAAACAAATTTAGATAGACCTGGGAAATTGTGTAATAATCAAGGAAACTTAAAAACAATGGCGTTCGGACTTGTTACTTGTTATGTGAACACATGTCTTTTAGAAGTTTTTTTTTGCTGTGTGTGCATGTGCGTGTGTGCATCTGTGTGTGTGTGTGTGTGTGTGTGTGTGTGTGTGTGTGTGCAGGTGCTGATGGAGGCCAGAGGTATTAACTACTTGGAGCTAGAGTCACAGGCAGTTGTGAGCAGTTGGGGCCCAAACTCAGTGCTCTTTGCCAGTGCATTCTTTGCCATTAGGCACTGAACCATCTCTTCAGCCCCTCACATCATCTTCAATATCAAGGGAACTAATGAGACTTTTTAAGATATATTTTATAGATAGATATTTTTGATCAACCTTAATAATATTAGTAATAATAGTAACTATAGTTCAGTAATATATTAGAGACAGGGACACAGCATCATGTTTAGGTTTGCATTCTGGATTTAATTCCCATTGATTATGAGACCTCAGATTATTGCCTCTCATTGGGCTTCAGTTCCATCACCCAAAAGGGGAAAACAGTATCGCTCCCTTCACAGAGTTGCTATAAAGAATCACTCTCATGTAATGCATGGAGTATGATGCCTGGCATCCAGAAAGGTCCCAATGAATGTTTCTTGTTAAGACTCGCAAATATGCCAGACAGTGGTGGCACGCACCTGTGATCCTAGCTCTATGGATGCAGAGGTAGACAGATCTCTATGAGTTTGAGACCAGTCTGGTCTACAGATCAAGTTCCAGGACAGGCAGGACTGTTACACAGAGGAAACCCTATCTTTAAAAACCAAAAATAAAAAAGACTCATAAATATACATCTAATAGAAATTATTTTTATTTTTCTTATTAGTAGAAAACCTTATTATGAACTCAACAAAAGTGTCTGTCTTAGGTATAGATATTTTTTTTGTATGGAACTGTTTTAATTTGGATGTTGCTCAAAATAAATGAGTGGTCAACTAGGAATTAGGAAGTTTTTTATCATGATAATGATTTTTCTATGGTTGTTTTGTAACCACAGACACTAAAGAGACTGCTAGTTTTATGTCAACTTGACAAAAGCTAGAGTCATTGGAGAGCAGGGAACCTCCATTGAGAAAAAGATCTGGCTGTTGGTAAGCCAGTAGGGAAATTTCTTAATTAGTCATTGATAGGTGGAGGGTCTAGACCATTGTGAGTGTGGTAGTCTTGGGTTCTATAAAAAAACAAAAACAAAAACAAAACAAAACAAAAAACAGGTTGATCAAGCCATGGTCAATAGCCAATGAGCAGCACTCCTCCATGGCCTCTGCATCAGTTTCCTCCTTGTTTGATTTCCTGTCCTGACTTCCTGACTTCCTTTGGCGATGGACAGTGATGTGGAAGTGTAATCCAAATTTATTTCCCTATCTTCCCCCAAGTTGCTTTGGTAATGAAGTTTATTATCACAGCAATAGTAACACCAACTAGGACAAACATCTACCAAGGATATAGGAAGTTGGGACTTTACTTCTTTTACCTGCATGTTTGGATTATGAGTAAAAGCAGGCATATTAGTCAAAATTCAAGTAATAATGTTTACTGTAATCCCTTTCCCAGAGATTCTGAAAAATAAAGAAGGATATATATCTCTTAGATTATTAAAATGTAGATACACTTAGAGATAGATGTTAGATTAGAGAAAAATCTGGAATTCAGTTCGGTCTATAATTCTATGCTGTGGTCATAAAAAGGGTTAATAATCATTCTTACAGGGTATATGTTCTTAGATGAAAGTTTGTATGTAAATAAAACTGTCACTTCTATTTTTTGTCATCACTGAGCAAATTATTTAAAGTAAATGATAAGTAAATCAATTCTTTTTCTTATAGTTTGTGAAATTTAAAGAAATTTCATAATTCATAAAACTCGTGGGACAGAACATTACTCATTAATATGTTTGTAATATATTTGTCTAAATATAATTTAAAGAGTGAGGTTAAAAACACTATGGGTAATGAAATGTTGAACTATGGGTAATGAAATGCTGGCCTTGGGATAAGAACATGTTGCAAGGAAAAACTAAAGCTAGCTTGTAATTTTTCAGTAAAAATTTTCATTTTGAAAGGGCTTTTGATAATCATAGGGTCATGCCCTACTCATAAATTACATAAATGTGAACTAAGGAGGAGAAATAAAAATAGGATGCAGAGGAATGACTGAGGTCAGGTGGTAAAATAAGGCTGTTAACTTAGAAAAGACCTCTGTGAGCTCAGCAAAGGGGGAATGTCTGTTTTAATAACGGGTGGGAAATCAGCAGAAAATCTATTCATTTTTAATGAAGTTACATAATTAAGAAATTTGAAATTAAGGCAATATAATAATATTCTCCAGTAAAATCTGGAATAGCACAATTATTACCTATAGATTTGAATCCATAATTTATTACTTACAGAATTCTTAGGCAAGGATTTAGTGAGCACATAGTGCCCATTATTATAAGATTTTTTTAAATGTGTATATTCATGGGATGATAAAGGAATTTAAAATCTGTGGTCATCAGATGTCAAGTTAATAGATACTTATAGTGTCAGGCATGAATTCCTTCCCATGGTATGGACTTCAAGTCCAATTGGAGGGAATTTAGTTATCCCTGTAATAATCATGTCAGTTTTGCACAAGTGGGCACATTTTTACCCACATGCTAGCACAATAGATTCATATCTAGATGAGACCAATGATACCTTTTGTCCTCCAAAACTTGCTGAGCATTCTGGAACTTCAAAAGCTAGACAGTAGAAAGATTTAGATTTCTTTTCCAGATTGCTTCCTCTATATCTTATACTTGAGATGTGAGACATCTTCAGCAATGTGGTCTTATCCTCTACTTCTAGAGGACAATTTAGAGAACTGAGGGAAGCTCTGAGGCTTCCCTGAAAACCTCTGTTTAAGAATCCTCACAGGGGCCTGGGAACTTCATTTAGTTGGTCACTGCTTCTACAGACAGCATTATCTACCATGCAGAATGACTTCCTTCAGTCTCTCATATATATATATATATATATATATATATATATATATATATATATATATATGTTCAAAAATAGTAGGTTCCCATATGGCTTTTTCATACTCGCTTCAGTTTGCTTAATCCCCCAACCTGAATCTGATCCCCCCAATTCTTCTCTCTCCCTAACAGATTTAATCTCTCCCACCATAGTAGACTCCTCTTTATTTTTCTTTTACTTATATTCTACTCATTCCCTTAAGGTATCTTCCCTCGTGTGTGTGTGTGTGTGTGTGTGTGTGTGTGTGTGTATGCATGTGGAGTTCAAATAACAACTTCTTTTGTTAGTCTTCATCACCTACCATGTTTGACACAATTCTCTTGTTTGCCACTGTGAACTCCTGGCTGGATGTCCCTTGAGTTTCCAAGGATTCCCAGCCAAGAACTGGAATTACAGATGCACATTGCCACCTCTGCTTTATATAGTTTCTGGAAGCCTCTTTTGCAGTACGCATTATTGTTTTATATTAGCTTACGACTTTCATTAAATATGAATTAATCCTCCATCAGTAATTAAAAGGGAAGTACTCAAAAATGGGTGAAATTTCTAGTGGACACAAATATGTTTCTAAGGAATGGGCCTCCTTGAAGACTTTACAGGATCTTAAGGAATGGGTTTTCTGGACTTTGATTTTTCTTTGGGATGAGGTACTTAATTGTCATTGTCTGTAGGCCACTGTCTCTTTCACTGACAGACTGCCAGTAATCAAGTGGAGGAGATTATGTGTGGCTTAAGTACTTACAATTAATCCCCTTTGTTTCATAAACTACCTTCACTCCTGGCTCTCCCTGGTACACCAGATTCCCAAGTTTTCTGAATTACTCCTCAGAGAAAGACTCCCTTTCTTTTCTGATGCAAAAGAGTAGCTTCTGGAAGGCTTGGCTTAATGGAAGGCAATAGAATTTAGGATGTAGTTGTTTTCATGGAATCCATCTGATTTAACCCAAGTTTTTCAAGTCCTGATTTGTCAATATTCTGAGTCAGAAGTTCTGAAATGCAAACCCAGTTCAGTTTTGTGGCTCAAGTTTCATTTTTTTCTGAATTATTCACTACTAAGTTATGTTCATTTTATTTAAAGAAAAGAGGCTAAATGTTGATCTTTTATTTGATATTTACAATAGATTTTAAAATAAAAAGTCATTTCAATAATCTTGTTTTATTACACGTGGTAGTTTTTGGAGAGTCTCTTGGTACTTGCACATACTAATGTAAAAAAAAAAAAATAACATTAATTGAATAAGAAGAGAATAACTCCTTCTGCCACACTTCCTACAAGCATTGTTCTCATGGCATGCAAAATATCTGCAACAGAATTGTCTGGGTTTTGTGTATGGAATTCATTCCACTCTAAGCCTGTTGAGTTGAGAACGTCTTTGGCATGGAACTGGGAAATGTAAATATTCACAAATATCTTTAAATGAGTCCCAGAACCACTAAAACTTAAGAACTCTCTCCTTCCATTGGTTTTCAATGTTTTTGTTTTTAATTAGTGGGTACCATGAGACTGTTATTTTGATATAAGCTGTTTAATAGATCTGTATAACATTGTTTTCCCCAAACATCTCTTAGGTCTTTGTGTGAAAATATGGAATTTTCATACTGTTCTTTCTTAGTTTTCTCTGCTTCTTACATTGTTTGTTGTAGGAAAGGGAAAATAATAATAAAGACCATAGGAAGTAAAACATCAGGTTGCTAGATTAGCATGAATCCATAGTTCAGAAATCAGGAATTGAAATCACCTGCAGGTTTTCAGAAAATGTCATCTATGTATAGGAAATATGCTTTAGAAAATAGCGATATGGTCTTGTATTCATTCAGACGCAAACATTTCATTAGTTACTCTTCCATGTTATCACTGAATGTTCATGTAAATATTTAAGCAAATACTTATTTATGTCATGATGTAAATCATAGGATTTATGAGATGTCTTTAAGCCACAGGGAAGTCCTGACTTCTGTTGTTTTCAGCACTAATTAATTTGAAAATAATTCAATAAATTTAAACAAATAAAACCTTAAGGAAAAAATTAAATTTAAGAAAGGCCTGATTCAATTAAAAATATAATAATATGATTGCACAATATTCCCACATATAAAGCAGTGGTTGTATGAGCAGTTTCCCAAAAGTATTGGTAAAATAATTTATAGGGTATTGAGAAAGATTCAAAAGGAAGCACCTGGGGTAACAAAATTTGATTAAGGATGCTGAACATGGGTTCCGACAGGAGAGGTCATGCATACTTAGTGTACTGGAAGTTCCCTAAGAGTTTTTAATGAGATTTGTGAAAATTTTTATCAACACTAGTTATTATTTTAAAATGTATGTTTTTTTTTTTACTTTAGGGGGTTAAAGTCTGATTTAAAAATATGATGGCATATTTTTAAATATAGAATTTGATAACATTTTATTCCCAAGAGGCTGTAAGCAGCCAAATGTCTTTTCTTATTTAATGTGAAATTTGAGAATTATGTAATTAGAATTTTTAGAATGCTTTAGGTAATTATTATTAGATTTTTTTGTAGAATTCACACTATGTATGAGATAGAAATAAATAAGGATTTCCATTTTGAATATTTATTTGGTTTATTGGTTGTAGCAAAGGACAATCAATATTAACTATGGGCAGTGCAATCAAACAATGTATTAAATTTGAACAGACAAAATTTATTTCTTTCCTTTTCTTGTATTTTATTTTATGTGGATTTTATGTATTTGATACATTTTTAGGTCTAATAACATTAGCATAAATATGATGATTAAAGGGTTTCTTCAATTAGCCTCCATATGTACCCAATCACTAAAGTTTCTTGATGACTTTTACCTGGCTTCTAGATAATAAAGTCTCAGAATTGAATGAAGTCATCCAGTCATACACCTTGAAACACAGAGATTGAACTATTTAACTGCTACCCACAGTTGAAACAGTTAGAACCAGAAATTATTCTCTAGTGTCAGAGTAAGGGATGCACTGACCACTCAAAGCTTCCCTCTGCTGTTATAAACCAGAGCTTCTGTTGCAAGATGGCCCTGATGATTTTCACTTCAGATCGCCATTATAAATGCCACTTATATTTTTCTCCTGGTAACTTATAAAAATACAAAACTACCTTGATTTTCTACAAGACAACTTTTAGGTCAAATTTTGGAAATAAGTCATGTTGGGCTCACAACTATCACTTATTTTTAAAGTGAATTTTTGTTATTTGAAACTAGTATAGATTCACGTCTTCCTATATTTTGTTCTCAAATGTGCCCTTATTTTTAAAATGGCATAACATAATCATTGAAAACAAAACCAGAAGACATCTATTCTCAGTCAAATGGAGAAGCTAGTGTTAGGGAATTTATCTCCTTCTAAACCATTGAGAAGGGGGACAAACTGGTAATTATGTTAGATATTAGGAAATAGTAAACAGCAGATGTAATTCCTAAGAGAATGGAGGAAATGAAAGTGTATCTTACACTTTACTCCACCACTGAATTTGAGTAGTTTTCAGATCATCCTAGAGAGGGAGAATCCAAGAAAGGTGCAGAGATGCCTGTGAGCTAAAAAGCAGACATCAAAGTTCTTGAGGCAGAAGTGGCTGGAAGTGTTCAGAGCAGAGTAGCCAGGAAAGAGTTACCCTATCTGGAGAAGAGTTGATAAAATGTACATTGGTTTCTGCTTCTACGTGTGACTATTAGGCTGCTCACCTGTAGTTTGAACTCCACAGTAACCAGAGAGAGGACAGCTAATGGGATGAAAAAGGAAACACTATGGGGTCACATGCAGGTAAGGAGATGTTAGCTCACTGACCATCTGGAAAAGAAAGATCTTACCGAACCTTTAGGGCAGTCATGAAGCTCCTAAAACAGGTAGAGGTATCCAAGAGAAATGTAAATCAGTAGAAGTTGACACTGAAAAGAGTTAACAGAAGATTCACCAAAACCTATTATAAATTTGATTAATGAGTTAAAGAAAAATATGAATAGTATGTGAAAAGAAATGGTAGCTGAAAACAGAGTTAATGAAAAGGCTCAGGGGACACAACAGAAGAGGGAGTTGCAAGAATGTAAGTGCTGGAAGATGGGAAGGAGACCCATGGACTTGTAGTAACAGTGTCCGCTTGCACAAACCCCACACCTGGCTTCATCAACAGTCCATCTAGGTTAAAGCTGAGTCTCATGAGGTTCACCCCTCCCAAAAGAGCTATAGACTTTTAAAGCTTGCAGAGAGCAGAGAGGAGAGGAGAGAAGAGAGAGAGAGAGAGAGAGAGAGAGAGAGAGAGAGAGAGAGAGAGAGAGAGAGAGAGTTTGATTTATGTTGGTTATCTCCTGCTGGGCATGGGTCCTTGCCCTAAGAGTAGCCTATATAGCCAGTGAGGCTCCATTAGAGAAAACTAATTTTTCCTTTGTGAGCAGTTATCAATAGGAGATAGCTTCTGGGTTAGGGATATGGGCCTGTGCCCACTTGCCTGCTCAGCACTGAGACTTCATCAGGCCCAGATCCTTGTAAGCCTTGTGCATGTTGTCACATTCTCTGTGAGTTCATATGTTCATAGGTTCTGCCATGTTTAGAAGGCCTTGTTTCCTTGGTGTTTTCAATTTCTTCTAGCTCTTATAATATGCAGAGTCCCCTGAGCTGTGAAGAGAGGAAATTGATGGAGACATCCCATTTAGGACCGAGTGTTCCATGGTTTCTCATTCTATTTAGTCTTAAGTTCTTGGCCACCCAAGCAGTGTTGGGGATGGACTCCATCTCATGGAGTGGCTCTTAAATCCAATTAGATATTTGTTGGTTAGTCCCACAAGCTTTGTGGCACTATTAGCCTAGTACATCTTGCATGCAGGACACCATTGTAGAGCAAAGGGTTTGTAGCTCAGTTAGTGTTTATCATTCTTCCTTGGCAACTTGCAGAGTGCCTTACAGAATTATGAACACTAGTCAGTAGGGGTGGAATGCTCTGTGTAGGCACCAGCTTGACTACTCCATGATGAGTGAGTTGTGTAGGCTTTGGCTTCAGCAATAGGACTTTACCATCAGTTTTTGAGAGTAATCAATAGGCAAAACCTGGATAGTTTTGGGGTTTCCTTTGTCCAACATATGGATTAAATATGATCCATTCCTTGAATTGGAAGTTCATTTGTGATGAGAGATCTCCAGTTGGAGCTTTATCATCCCCATTATTTGGCAATTCTGTTTAGATTACCTTCACATATGTATATATTTTAGGAAGTATAGCTGGACTTTTCTTTGGACTTCCAGGTCACAAAAAACAACATGGAGACTTATTAATTATGCAAACTCTGCCTTAGCTTAGGCTTGTTTCTAATTAACTCTTGTAACTTAAATTAACCCTTATTTTAACATTTTCATTCTTCCATGTATTCATTACCTTATCTGCATCTTGCCCATCCTACTTCCTCCATGTCTAACTGGCAACTTTGCCTTCCTTCTTCCCAGAGCTCTCTCTGTTCAAAAGTCCCTGCTATACCTCCTGCCTTGCTATTGGCCATTTAGCTTTTTAATAAACTAATCACAGTGGCATATCTTTACACAGTGTAGTCAAATATCTTGCAACATTTCATCCTTTTGTCTAAATAAAAAGGAAGGGGTTTTAACTCTAACATAGTAAAACTATATACAATATGAACAATTATCAGGTAAGAATTATAATATCCAGTCCATTCATGTTGGCACATTCAAAGAAAATACTCCACAATTAATCTTATCTTGGTGAGTTCCAAGTTTTATGCCTAATTTACCTTCTATGAAAGGCTCTAGAAAGGTTCTTATTGAGGAATGTAGACTCAAAAAGAAGAAGAGGAAGAAGAAAGATGAGAACAAAGGAGAGAGGGTTAGCCAGCCAGGTAGCTGCAAGCCCGACAAACACAGAAGCAGGAAAAGGAGGAAACACAGAAAATAAAAGGTAAAACGTCCCTAGGAAAAAAGGTAGATAAAGAGAAACAGGTTAATTTACATTAAAAGAGCTAGCCAGGAATGAGCCTAAGCTAGGCTAAACATTCATAATTAATAAGTTTCCATGTCATGATTTGAGAGCTGGTTGGTGGCCAAAAAAAGGAAAGCCTGTTACAAAATAGTGATGGAGAGATGGTTTAGTGGTTAAAATCTGGTTGTCTTCCAGAGTACCAATGTGACATATCACAACTGTCTAAAACCCTAGTTCCAGGGGTTCCAATGCCTCTTCTTGCTCATGGGCAGGAATCATACACGTTGTATGAAGATATACATGTAGGCAAGACACCCATATACTTAAAATTTTAAAACAATTTTTATTTTATTTATTTACTTGTTCTTTGTTTTGTTTTTCAAGATCGATTTTCTCTATGTAGCCTTGGTTATCTTGGAACTTCTGTAGATCAGACTGGCCTCAAACTCACAGAGATCCCAAGTGTTGGGATTAAAGGCAAGCACCACCATCACATGACTATTTCATTTTATTGTTTTCATCTTCAGGACATGGTTTCTCTGTGTAATCACTCTAGCTGTTCTGGAACTCACTATGTAGACCAGGCTGGCCTCAAAATCAGAGATCTATCTGCCTCTGCCTCCTGAGTGTTGGCGTTAAAGGAGTGTGCCACCATGCCCAGCTAAAATAAATAAATAAAAAAATTTTAAAAGAATAAAGCAAGGAGTATGTGTTCATAGATTAAAGTCTCTCCATTATCTTCTTCTCATTTGTATTTTAACATAAAATATCATAACAACATTTTTATTTGATAAGAAATTGTTATTCTTACAAATCAGAATCATGTTCATTACCAGCGAGAGCAAATAATTATATCTCATTGTATGTCTGTCACCTGCCTTAATGAGAATAAGATGAAGAACAGTTGAGCAAATGTGCCCCCAGGATTTATCCAAAACAATATATTCAATTTACTTCATATAATGGATGCAAACCTAGCATCCTAGGATCTTCAGGTTAAACTATCGATGATAATTCTGAATCTAACTAGTAAAACATGGTTCTCAGCAGAGGTTTAATCTACTGCTTGCATTTAGTTTTTTTTTTTTTTAAATTTCTAATATGTTGATAGTCTTTCAGTCATCAGAAAAATTCTGTAGAAACAGATCTCTCAAAAGATTCATGATAAATGGGAGTTCTTTTCCACAGAGTATGTGCAAGTAATTGCAAAAGGTGAAATATTTTTAGTAATTCAAAGAATTAATTTCATAATTATCCATTCATCTTCACAGTTTTCTGCCTGCTAAATTTATTCTAAATTCTTCCCTGGGTTCCTAATTAAATAATTAAATGATAAGCATAAGTTCACACAGTAATGCTGTTGTAATCTGTTTGCTGGATAAATATGTATTGAGTTAGTACACATCAGTTCTCATCATCTGAGAAACATACATCCTTTCCTCAAGTTGTTTTCTAACAGGTATGTGACTCTAGTGTCAAACAGCAGAGAATCCTTATTCAAACAGATATGAGTAAAAAGAAACTAAGAAATCCAGAGGTAGGGCCACTCTGCACATGAAGTGATGGGATTCCAGTCTGGGTCTTGCTACTCTGTAGTTTTGTGGCAATAAAATGACTGTTGTGCAGCTAAGTGCAGTTATGTCAGGACAGAGGAAAGAACGACCCTCCTTATAGACGAACAAACCTTTATTGAAGAAGTCTTTTCTCAGGCCTTCTTGGACCAATATGGATTGTGTTTCCAAACCCAACCCATTCATTGTCAGTGAGCACAGCACTGCAACATGGTAAGTCTGACCAGTCAAGATAATTGCCACCTCCCTTGCCTCAAATCGAGTCAGAAGTGCAAGAGTGAATCCCTAAAGAAAATTTGTACTGTATATTGAGGATGTGGCAGATAATGTTACTGAGTCAGAAAGCAACAGCATTGCTGTAAATGTGAAGATACCTTCTTACCTTATTTCCTTCTGTGCACTGGCGCTGAAAAGAATAGTTTATCTGAATAAAAAAACCTCCTCAGGAATTATGCTTTACCTTTAGCATAACTTTATAAAAATGTCAGAAACTGTATAAACAGCATTTAGTAGGATCTTTATAAAAAACACAAGATTAGGGATAAAATGAGTTGAATTAGGAATAATGGATATCAAATTCCATTCATTCATTTGTCCAAAATGTTTTTAAGACTACTGAGGTTTCCCACATGCCCAGGATATAGTGATGAACCAAATTAACCCCATTGCTGTCCTCATGCTTTAGAGATGGACAGAGACATTTGTAAAAATAGATATTAAATGTAGACTGGTGGTTCAGGGAAAGCTTCTGAGATAAGAAAAAAACATCAGAGAACACAGCACACAAAAGGGCTCCAGGGCAGACTGAGCAAGATGCACTTGGGGAGTAGGAAGGTTATTGAACATTTCAGTCAGGCTGCGTCACTGTGACATAAAACTGACATAAATAACCTGATGAGAGAAAGGGTTGTTTTAGTTCACAGTCTGTTGTTATTTCTAGCTCCACAGTCAGGCAGAACAACATGGAACTGGGAGCATGTGGCAGGTGAAATATTGAATATGTATTAGGTAGTATAAAGCTTGGAAGATATTTGCAAGATGAATGTTATTCAGTGTGGGGAGATGCCAGATAAATATTTTCCTAATGAAAACAGAAAACTGAAGGAAGTTAATACAGAAAGGGACTCGATAACAGCTCCAAGCACATGTCCCTAGTAATGTGTTTCTTTCAACCGTGTTCTACCTCTGATTAGCCATTTTGGGAGTCCCTCAAGGAAATAATATGTTTATTAGAGCAAAGCCTCAAAAACCGGTCAGATCACAAGCAAGTCCTTAAGTGTGATATCTTGTGTTTAGACTAGCAGCATATAAAGAGGGAGTGTGACTTTATAAGAAGCTTACAGACTTTTTCTTCCTTGTCATCTGAAAGCCTCGAAGAGTCATTTAAAGGATTTGAGTTAGAAAAGTAATGGTTTATGATTTTGAGTAGATGACTTTAATATTTGGGAGAGAATGAATTGAGTGCATCAAAGTAGATGCAGACAACTATTAGCTAACTTTTGTAAGGATTCTAACAATAGCACAAGGATGTTCAAGTTAATATGGAAAATCTATATGGACTTGTATGAGTTTTAGAAAATGAGAAATGACAAGGCTTGTGATGGCATGGATATGTGGCATGAGGAACAACAAGATGTCATGGACTGGGAGGATAGTTTTTAGGCTTCTAGCTTGTAGCTCTGGATAGACAGTTTCCTTTCCCTAGAGCAAGGGAATTCTAGAGTACTAGTCTCAAAGGAAGAATAATATTCAGTATTGGATAGGTTGACCCTGGAGCCTATTTCACATAGGCAGAGATAATGAGTAGATATTACACAGCCTAGAGCTTAAAAGACAGTCTCAGGGTGGGTATATCTGTTTGGGAGTTGCTAGTATACAAATAGAAGATGAAATTTTAGGGCTCTGTCTTAAGAATGCCTTAGGAGAAAAAGTTAAGCCAGAAAGAAAGAGGCCTAGGGCTTATTTTGAAAAACTCTTGAGAAGACAAGATTCACAAGCTTACAGAAAGAAGTAGAAGAAATAGTGTTTAGGAAGAGAAAGCAATTAAATGATGCTTCTAACTAAACACACACACACACACACACACACACACACACACACACACACACACAAAACTAGAGGTAAGAAATATCCTTATCCTCAATGACAATCTCTTTGGTTTTGTTTGTTTGTTTGTTTGTTTTGTTTTTTGGTGTTGTTTTTGTTTGCTTGGTTTTTGTTTTGTTTTGTGTTTTTTGTTTTTCAAGACAGGATTTCTTTATATATAACAGCTCAGGTTTTCTTGTGTAACAGCTTTGGCTGCCCCAGTACTCATTTTAGACCAGACTGGCCTCCATCTCGCAAAGATTCACCTGCCTCTGCCTCCTAAGCTCTGGGATGAAAAGCATGCTCTGCCACCACCTGGGCCATTCTCATTGGTAATCTCTGAGAAAACTTTATTTGGTAAAATGAAAGCTAGAAAGAATGGCTTGAGAGTGAGTGAGTGAGTGAGTGAGAGAGAGAGAGAGAGAGAGAGAGAAGAGAGAGAGGTAGAGAGAGAGAGAGAAAGATGTGGCTAAGGAGCTATGCTTGTAGTTTTTGTGACATGAAGGTAAGGCTTCAGTCTTTTCTCTGTAGAAGAGGATGGAGAGAGGGAAACTTGATGGAGATGATAGATGGGTGATGGAAAAGCATACACTGTGTAAAGTGAGAGAGATACCGATGAAACCGCAGTAACTGAGCAGTGCTTGTGGACCAAGAAGGATACGAGGGCTGTAATCATGCTGCTATGTTCAGCTTTGTGGCTTTCTTTAGTGGCAGGAGGCTTATCAATACGATATGACAAGGACAGCAAGATCCACTCAGAGCTAGACTTCTGTGAAAAAGTGAACAAGGAAGAGTGACTTCAGTGAGGACAGGTGGTGGGCTTGAATATGATTCTAGAAAGAATGTAAGAGATAAAAAGTAGCACTTTCCCATTGTAGAATAAGTAAATGGTGAGCATGCAAGGCATCAAGAATGATGTAAACATCCCTTGGGCCTCCAATGTTCAGTCTATCAAATAGTAGCTCAACAGTCTGTTGTCTGCAAGGTGCCCTAGCTCCCTTATTTCCTTCTTCCCCCCTTTTCTTTCCCATTCTGCCTTCCTGCTTCTCTCCCTTCATTTCTCCCTTTCTTCCTCCTTCCTTTCTTCATTCTTTTTTAATACTTCTGTATACTTTTAAAAATTAACAGTTTCATATGTTAAGAGTGTTTTAGAAATCAATAAATTTTATTTTGCATTATAATTGTACTAACTGTATAGAAATTATTTAAATGTATATTCCATTTAACCAGAGATTAATATAATAAATTATTTTACCCTGTATAGGTTTTAGATGTCTGCACAATGAAAATGAATCTAGATTCACCAGCCAGATATATGTATGACATGAATGGTAGAAAAGTTGAAGATATTTCAAAAGGTAAGTGGCAAATATTTGTAACTCCTGCGATACAATTTTGAAAGAAATTTATATAATTTTCCCTTTAAGCATTTTATAGAGAAGAAAAAGCAAGGATTTAATTTTAGCACTAATAAACAGTTAGTACAATTATAATGCAAAGGGGCACTGTGTGTAATATGTACAGTGTAAAAATACCTTTCAAGAGATGCCAGGATTATAAGAATAATTTTTTTCTTTTGCCATAACTTTAAGTTATTTTTAAAGCTGAGTATTTTAAATTTAGTGAACTGTAAGTAAGTAAGCAATTATTGGCCTCTCTAAGACAAATCATTGGGGCTCAGGGTGTGGCTCAGTGGCAGAGTGCTTGCCCAGTGTGTACAAGGCTGTGGGTTCAATTCCCAGAGGAAGCGGTGGGGGGAGCTTGAGAGGGTGAGGGATGGAGGCAGAGAGAAAGGGAAGGACAATCTCTAGAGGTTATCCCTCTTATCTTGGTTAAGAGGAAGGATTTAAATGTACGAATTTGAGTCTATTTCCTTTCCGTGTGTGGTGTAACAAAATTGCTTCTCTACAGCATTCAAGGCAGGCTGAGGCAGAAGTGGCACAAGTTTGACCCTAGTCAGGACATGGTCTTAAAAGACAAGATTTCCTGACCCAAATAGTGAAGTAGTGACTGAGCCTGCTGCCTCCTGGCTGCCAGAGGCTTTGAAATGTATGCTCATACTTCATGGGCTCCAGAAGTGTGCTGTTATCATATTTTAATGCATGCCTCACTTTGTGCTTTTACATACAAGCTTATGTCGGCTGAGATTAGCTCATGCAGCCACTAACATCGGATTTAAAATACTTAGCCTAATCCAATTGGAGGAACCTCCAGCCTGTAGCTCTCCTAGTTACTTAATATTAGATTCTAAAATTTGTTTTTCTTTGTTAACTATGATGCTGTGCATTGACTGATGGGAGTCCCTCATCTTCCTGTTGATTATCTTCCAAACCTTGACATAGGGATGGTCAAATATTATGTAAAAGGTAACTCCTAGTTTAAATAAACAAATACAAATACTCTTACTTCCTATGGATTTTTTTTTGTTGTTGTTGACTTTACACCAGATCAGAAAGTCAGCTAATAAGGTGTAATATTACGTTCATAGCTGGTCTCTCTCAAAAGATGGAACATATGAGCAAGGGAGGTCAAAATCATAATGGAGAAATCTACAGAGGCAGCTGAACCAAATTCATGAAAACTCATGAACTCTAGACCCACAACTGTGGAGGCACCAGGGGACTGAACTAGGCCCCTCCTTTTGTGGGAGGCAGTTGTGAAACTTAGACTATCAGAGGGGCCCCTGGCAGTAGGACCCCACACAAACCTGGTACATAAACTAGCTTATTAGAGCCCATTCCTTAGGGTGAGATGCCGTGCTCAGAGCAGTAGGACTACTATATAATCCCAGTACATGAACTTGGTAGAGCCCACTCCCTGTGGTGGGATGCCATGCCCAGTCTTAAAGCATGGGAGGAGAGCTGGGCCCTGCCCCAACCTATTGTACCAGTCTATGTTGACTCCTCATGGGATCTCTTACCCATGAGGAAAAGTGGACTGGGGGTAGACTAGGGGGTGGTGAAGGAGGGTGGGAGGGAGAATTGTGGTTGGAAGGTAAAATGAAATCAAAAAATAAAACATGGGGGAAAAAAGATTAGCAGTGTAGTTGTCTTTACTGGTGCCTCCTATTTCTACTATAGAAGTATGTATACTTTCAAACATTCCTCCTGTGTTATGGGAAATAAGCACATTTGTCATGACATAAAAGTATTTATACATTGTCACAGCTAGTGAAACTTTAAAATAGCTCACGTGATTTACAAATTGCTTTTGTGGTTATGTGTCTAAACCACAAGGATTTCACTGAAAATAGTTAAATAACATGGAGTCCTAGCAATGAAAGGGGGATGTGAAAATGTGGTTCCACCCTTAACCAATAACTAATGATACCTGTTGTCAAAGGGGGCATCAAATTTTCTCCAGTGGAATGTCACTATGTCACTGGATAGGTATATCACTCCATGGCAGGTCTCGTGCTGGGGGATAATTGGTCCACACAAAATGAACTCCATAGTTTTTGTTTGCTTGTTTGTTTTGTTTTGTTTTTCATGTTGTTTGTTTTGATTTGTTCTATTTGTTTGCTTTGTGTGTGGGGGAGGGGGGCTTGTTTCATTTTGGAACTTTTTGTCATTTTTCAGTTAGTTTTGGTATTTGTTGAGAGAGAGGAGAGAGAGAAAGAGAGGGGGATATGAAGTTTGGTAGTTTAGGGAGGTAGGAGGATCTGGCATCTGAGAGCAGTTGAGGAAGGGCAAAATATGATTGAAATATATTGTATGAAAGAAATTTGAAATAAGGAAATAAAAAAGGAAACCATATACCAACAGCAGTCCTTTAGTTGTGTTTTCTGTATAGATCTATCCTTTCAACACAAGAAAGAAATTATTTACTTCATAGAGATGCTATGTTTCTGAGGTAATCAATATGAACATAACATGCTGATATCTTGTCAGGGTAACAGAGCTAACAACAATGCATCAAGAGGAATGGATTTTCCAAATCTTTCTACCTTTAAAACCAGGTCATTAACTGAATAATAGCCATTAACTTTGGTAGTAACCTGACAGTCCTGGCCAGGCATCTCAGAGTATGCTATAGATAGAGAATGCTAGATGCACAGAAAATGGACTAGGAGACAGTGCAAACAAGTGGAGGCACAGGAGGAAGCCAAACTCCCACATTAAAGAGAGCAAGGCCAGTGTACGGCTTTATAAGGCACAGCCATTAAGATGAGGGCTCTTTGCTTAGGGAAAAGTACATTTGCCAGCTAACCTTGTGTATCGTTTGAATCACTCCTCCAATTAACTAGTCAATTTTGAGCTATTTGCGTCATACATGCATTTGAAAGTACACACTGTCCCTTTAAACAATTTTTAATTAATTAATTTGTATGTGTGTCTGTGTGCTTGTGATCATGTGGAGATCAGAATGTAATTGTAGTAGTTGATTCTTTCTAACATATGGTCCTGAGACATTGAGCCTGGGCTGTCAGACTAAGTAGGAAGTCCTTTTACCCATCTTGGTCTTGTAGACCTTAGTCTCTCTCTCTCTCTCTCTCTCTTTCTCTCTTAAAAAAAAGTCTGTGTGCCATGTGCATGCCTGGTGTTCAAGAGGTACAGAAGAGGACATCAACGCCCCTGAGACTGAAGGCACAGATGTTTTCAAGCTGTTCTGTGGATGCTGGTGATCAATCCCAGGTCCTCTGTAAGAGCACCCGGTGCTTTTAGCTGCTGAATCTTCTCTTCATTTCATCCCTCTAGTGTCTCTTTGGTTGTGTATTTAATAACATGGCATTCCCATTCTGGCTAACTGTCTCCAATTTTTGTTTTTAATTTTTTTAACTACACTGGCAAGTTATTACATTTCGATGAGCCAGAAAAGCCACTCTTCCATCAAGAACAAGGCCAAGGTCACCAGTCCCTTATAACCTTTATGGGGGTGTCTTTTTAAACATCTCTGCTTTCTTGAGGACCATTCTAGACCATGGTGGGTAGTGTAGACCTTACTCCAGTGGTTCTGAAAAGAGTCAGAAGAGTGTATCAACTAAGAAAGTCCAAGGCCATTCTATGGCAAACAAAATGCTCACTGCCTATTATCCAGTGACAATATCCAAAAGAGCTATGTTGTGACTTCTTTATTTAACATGTGCCTATTTATTTATGCCCATGGTTATGTATGTGTGTAAGTTCATACATGTGTGTAGACAGGAGGTCAGCTTTGGGTGTCTTCCTCAGTTGCCATCTATATTAGGTTTTAAAGCAGCGTCTCTTATTTCACCTGGAATGCAGTAATCTAAACAGTAGCCAGCAAGTCCCAGGGTCCACCTATTCTACCTCTCCAGTGGTGGGATTACAGGCACACCATGTAGGGAGCACAAACACCAACTTTTTATAGAAAGATTAGAATTTAAAGATAAAAATTCCAAAAGAATGTAAACTATTCAAGTCAAGACAAGTGGATTCCAGGATCAAGTTACCTTTGTGAGTGAAATTCAGTAGCATGTCCAACTCCTGAAGTTAAAGCGCAAAGAATGTGAAGGTCTTCATTTTCCCTTGCTGTGCTATCATCTAGATGTTCCCTTGATGCTGTATTTCTGATGGAATTCCCCAAGGAGTCAGTTTCAGGGTTCCTGGAATGGGTGCCATCATTTAGGCTCTGAGAAGTTTATTTAGGTCTACACCAACCTTTACAGACCCTTATCATCTCACCAAACAAAATAATTAGAACATCAGTATCATACCCATCACATTCAGAACAGAACCTAGTTCAAGAAACTATGGACATTTCATCCAAGATTATGTTTCTAGGCCCAACAATTAGCACAATTCAAACCCCAAGAACATAGCAAACTCTAAATGAAAGAGTGTCGAGCTGAGGAAATATTCTGTTTGTCTGTCTTGCCAAGATGACAATCAATCCCCATAGCTGGTCAGAGTCTATGGCCTGAGATATACTTTGGGAAGCTTTTCTTTTTAGGACATGGTTTATGACTTGATAAATGTACAGCATCTCCAGGAAAAAATTGACTAATATACCCTGACCCCCATCTCATACTACTGCGGCTGGACCCAGTATGGTGAAGTGCCTTCATTTTAGTTGAAAATCCAGTTTGTATCAGTAAACTGTTTATTTAGTGTATAAAGTATATAAAAGTATATGAAGTATATATAAAAACAGTTTATATCAGATGGTTAATTAGCATCTTTGAGATCAGTTTCCTTATTTGTAAAATGAATTACAGTAAATATTTTCATAGGTTGCTTTGGGGATTAAATAAATTATACATAAATTTCTTAAAGCAGCATTGTATAAGACTTGTTTTTTAAAAATCATCATTACTATCAAAATTCTTATTCTCAAATGGGACTGAGAGTGCTGTGTGCTTGCAACATTTGGAAGTTTGCCTGGGTAGTCACCCCAGTGTGGTTGAGGCTCTGTTCTCTTTTGTGAGATGTTCCTCACATCTTAATGCTCATTTTTGTCTTGTTCACTAATTCTAGACCCATGCTGAACTCAGAGCGGTTCTTGCCTGGTGGCAAAATGCCCAGTTTGTTTCAGAAACACCATTTTCACAACTGTGTCCTAACAACTGCCACAAGAGTCTCTGCTTAAGGAATTATTAAAACTCAAGGAACCCATGTTGCCGTCATGGGTCCTCCTTATAGTCACAATCATGTCTGGTCTAACAAAAACATCAGGTGGAATTTTGAACTGAAACCACTATTTGTGTTTCTAGGCTCTTGTTCTCTGGGGTCTTGGTGAGGACTAACTTCACTGCCTTCTCCTCTTTAAGTATGGCATCTCCTCAGTTGTTCAGTGTGTCTGGCTTGAGTTAATATTTTGGCTCAGTGTATTTTCATGCAGTATTTCATATACCCATTCTTTTCAGAAGTGTTTGGGGTTAGTATTCTCTGCTACAGTTATGTCCCTTATTCTTCTCCACTCTGCTTCCTGCTTACACTATTCTAACATAGGCCTTGAGTGATTTTTCTTGCAGTGATTCTCATAGTGAGAGATATGAAGAGAATGTATTTCAAGCTTGCCAGTGGTGTCTTTTGTTCATATCAGTCTTACTATTTTCACTTCCTTGAGGTCAATAATCCTGCCAAGGGTGGCTTCTCTCACAGCCCGATATCTAATTTGGATATAGAGTTCTTGATCTATTATTACCCTCCTGGTTCTCTGTGGCATGGTTTATCTGACCTTTGTCTTCCTTTGTCTTAGGACCTGAGTTTTTGTGATGCTTTTTTTTTTTTTTTTTTTTTTTTTTTGCATCCTGTTCACACAAGAGAGTCCCAATCACTGGTATATAACTTGTCTGTAACATGAATGCCTCACAGTATTTAATATTTGGCTTCTTCTGGAGAAGGACTCAGGCTGCTTTCCAAGGACTAATCTTGAGTCCTTGGCTAGGCCTCAGTTAGTGCATTTGATTTAGTAAACCCCCCACACACACACACACATACACACTTCTATTTAAGAGAAGTTTGTATTGCCTTTATGGATCTATTTGTCTCTCCTTTGTAAATTAAAAAAAAAAAAAAAAGAATTAAGATGTGATTACTTAAATTTCCCCCTCCAGCCCTTCCTATGCATCCCATACTCTGTCTTAAATGTAGTCCTCTATTTCTTTAATTGTTGTGTGTGTGTGTGTGTGTGTGTGTGTGAATGGGTGTACAAATAGAGGTGGGTTGGGGTTTCATTTGCCACCTACTTCTGGTTGATTCAAGGAGCTCTCCTCCATCTGAACAGCTTTCTTTCAGTTTGTTGTCATGCATGCACTGTTTTTTATCATAACAATGAAAGTTACCTTCAGTCCATTTTACTTCCATATTGGCTTCTTTAAATCTAACTTCTCAATATGTCACAATTTCTTTTCTTAAATGAAGTAGATATAGAATGCTCTTTTTAGAATAAATCTACCTCTCTATCCATGAGCCATACTTTGGGTTTATGTGGTTTAAAATCATGACACGTTTGTGATAAATGTATTTAGAGTCAAGTTGGATCACTGTAGCTTATTTTAAATGCTTTCAGATGAGCTGCAGGAATGTAACACAAGATCTTCTGAAGCATGAATCTAATTAATCTTAAATCAATAAAAACCAGGAGTCAAATATCAGGGTAAGGCAGGGAAAATCAGAGACCTGGGAGCAGCCACCAGTTGCTTCTTACTTGTCTCTTTCCTCAGTCCAAAAAGGTTGAGGTCCTGTCTCTGACCCACCTTATCTTTTCCTCTCTCCACTTCTCAAGTGCTGGGATTAAAAGCATGAGCCACCAATGACTAGGTCTGCCCTCTGATCTCCAGGCAAGCTTCATTTATCAGAACACAAACAAAATATCACATAATGATTGCACATTTCTTTTTTGATCCATGATTCAATTTAACATAATACCTTTAATTTTAGCATTTGAGAAGCACAGGCAGTCAGATCTCTGTAAGTTTGAGGTCAGCTTGGTCTACATAGTTCTAGACCAGCCAGGGCCTCATAGTAAGACCCTGCCTCAAAACAAATAGCAGCTACAACAACAAAAATAACATCATTGTCTTATTTACGGTTTTATTTCCCGCGAAGAAACACCATGACCACTATTTCTTTTATAAAGAAAAACATTTAATTGGGGCTGAACATTTAATTCAGAGGCTTAGTATATTATAGTCATAGTGAGAAATATGTTGGTATTCAGGCAGAAGGAGTTGAGAGTTCTACATCTTGATCCATAGGCAACAGGAAGTCATCACAATGGGTATGGCTTGAGCCATACACAATGGGTATGAGACGCCAAAGTCCACCTCTACGGTGACACACTTTCTCCAGTAAGATCACATCTACTCCTATTAGTGCCACTCCCTATGGGCCAAGCATTCAGACACATAAGTGTATGGGGACCATATCTATTCAAACCACCACAATAATGAATAATTTAGAATGCTGGTCAGCAGATCTAGGATGCCTATTTGATCCTGTAGAGACAGGCCATCTCTACAGTGTATAGAAGTTGCCTGGCATCATACTTTAAGCTCTAGCAGAGACTATTTTCCACTATCTAATACCAGAAATGATTATGTCATCCTCAGGCTTGCATCAAGTTTTAGATGAAGTTCAACGCATGATTAAAGAGCAAGCATCAGCAGCCTGCACAGTAAACCAACTATGAGCAGCTAGGAGGTCAAAGTGTCCACTGCACAGCTGAGAACACCAAAACTTGATCTAACCCCAGCATGGAATTTTTTGAAAGCCAAGGTTATTGGAAATAATTCCAACTATACTTAGTTGCTATGACCTATTAAGCTCAAATTCTACATAGTTTTTGCTTACTATAACATTTATAATCAGGCTTTCAGGAAAAAATATGTAATTATAAACTTTATATCCAATGATATACTCTATAAGTTCCTAGCTTACTTCTGATATTGAAAAGCAAACAAGCAAAACTCAGTGCTCATACCTATTAAAGTGCCATCTGTCTTTCCTCCACCCCGTAAGTCTGTCTTTCATTTTGTTGTAATTTGTTACTCAGAATCACATACTATTTCTAGGGCCCTTGACTGACTTGGTTCCATAAGTATAACACTTTTTTGAATTTTGTGAAACATTCCCTTATCCGTAGCAGCTTGTTAAAAGTGAGGGCAGCATAGGTAGTCTTGAAGATGAGTTGGGGCAGTCTTGTGTGGAAACTGTGCCCTTAGCCTTACAAACATTGTATATTAGATTCACTTTCAAATTTCTAAATGTATTAACTGTAACCCAGTAGTTAAAACTGTGATTCTGGTGTAATTATACGCATAGAGAAAAAAATTGAATGTAGAGTCTAGAAATAGCCTAGCACATCTGTAATCTGTGGTGACTTGACTTGTGACAGAGATGCCCTGTTGCTGAGTCAACTAGGTTTGAACAAGTCAACAAGGACTGAAGACAAATCTAATTATCTCAAAATAAATATCTCAAAATAAATAAAAGTTCTAAGAGCTGAAAATGTGAAACTCTTAGAAGTCAATGTAGGAGCAAATCTTCATGATTTTGAACTTATCAACAGATTCATACACATTAAGTCCAAAGCATGAGCAATAATAGAAAAACTCACAAATCTGACTTCATTGACTTGAAACATTTGTGTGAATTCAAGGATATTATCCATAAAATGAAAAGAAAATCTACATAATGGAATAAAATATTTTCAAATCACATCTAATGTGTTTAATATTGAGAATATATGAAAAGTCTTATGCTCAATTTCAAAAAGACAACCTAATTAGAAAAATGGGCAAAGAACCCTAGTAGACACTTCCACAGAGAACATATATAGTTGACAATAAGCATGGAAAAGATGTTCAGCTTCCATGGTCATTAATCATTTTGATATACACCAAAAGCACAATGACATAGTGTTTTACAGTATAGGAGAACTGTACTATAACAGGCTCACACACACACCTATGCACAAAGAGAGAAAGGACAACTGCTTCTGTGTAAACATTTTTTATGATTAAGCATTTGCCTCTCTTGGATTCTTACATAGTTTTCTTGCTTTTTGCTACTTTTAAAATTTCCTGAAATAGTCTCACCGAAGATGGATACCAGTGTTGGTAATAACTATGAGTTTGTAAATGTGTCCAGTGAACACCTGTTGTGGGTTAAGGCAGCCAGGCAAGAGCCACTGTGGGCCTGTGGGCTGTGAGACGCAACTCAGGAAAGTCTGATCTCAAACTTCTTATTGTGACTTTGCTTTGGATTCCAGCTTCCTTAGAAATATCTTCAATGTCTCCCAGTGACTTTTAGTCATCAGACTTGGGCTGCTCATACTGCTTAGATGAAAAAAATAAAGTGCTAGTAATCACTGATATGTATGTTCACTGCTGGTTCACAGACTGTGTTGAGAATATTGTCAAAAAGCCTTGTGGCAGTTGGGTACTTGATAGATCATCACTATGGTCATTTACATATGAGGGTATACAACTGTATAGTGTCCTGTGAGCTTCCGCCAAGCAGTCAAATCTACTGTAGACTCTGATTTCAATTAGAAAAGTCCCTTTGACATCTTTAAAAGCTAGACTTTCTTATGTCTTCATTTAGATGTAATCATCACTCTTAGCACTTGTTGGGATGAACATTTCATGTCATACTAAGTTCTTGTCTTCCTTCATGTCCCTGAGTGGCTTTTCTTCTTATTTCTTAACCTTCAAACTCTAAAACTATTGAACCAATTCTAGTAACCCCTCCCTGATCTTCAATATTCCGTAAGAATATGTTGGAATAATATAACTTCTAATGGAGAAAATAGCCTGATTGTTACTCTCTTTAAAAGACTAAAACTCAGAAAAGATTTTTGTTCTCCCAAGAATTTTCAGGACAGAAAAAAAGATTCCAACAAAGTATGCAAAATGTTTGTTATGGAAGAAGATTCTGCTCTTTTGAATCAAACATGGAGAAAGAATTTTCAAAAAGGAGTTCTCCATGGTAACTGTTGAAACTATTATGACTTTTCTAGTTAGTTGTATATATTTGTAGCATATATAAGTTATAACCTAAGTAAGGAACCTAAATGTAAGTCATATGGTGCCTTAACATTTCATGGGGACAAAATAATTTAATTGACATGAAGTGTCTCCTACACCTCTCTGAATCCTTTTAGCTGTCATTATTAGTAATTTTTATACTTGAAAGAAAAAATAAAAAGATTTATTACATTTTTTATATTTGTGCTCACATGGCTGATGTAACAGCAGAGTGTTGAGGTATCTTAGGACTAACTTGTCTTTGGATAGTAACTATATTATCACTTTGTGTAACAATTTTCTGTTTAGGTCTGACTATGTTTTCTATTGCATCTTTTATTCAATTTTATTCAAAGTTTAATTCCTGCTTCTTTTAACAAGGTTTGATTTAAACTCTTGGGGAGAAGCAACTATGTAGGACACTTTGAAAGGTTACTGTTACTACTCCCAGGCCTTTTAAATTAATTTTTTGATTTTGACATAGTATACTTTTAAAAACTTACAAAGTCTTCTAAATTTTTACACAGAGCCTTAAAGTTTACAAAAAACATGCCATATATATTCAAATTTGCATATTGATATAGAGCACTTCCAATAAAACTAGACAAATATAATTAATTCTCAGCCTTTCTGTAAGTAGTCTTCAGTTTTACACATACCAATTCAATTATTTTACATCAATACTAAACTCAAATCTTTTAGATGTCCAACAATTTGAATTCACAAAAGACTTGCATTTTCAATGACACACACAATTATTTTTGTTGAGGGGAAAGGCAAGATTCAGACAACAGAATCCCAGCTTATTTCTATTTGTATAAATCAAGTCATTTAAATAAATGAATTGTGTGTGCTGACCTGGGCTACCAATGTGCTACTGGGGGTGTATGAAAAAAAGATGTGCATGGTGGAGGAAGCAGAAAGAGGCATAAAGCGTATTGGAAAACTACCAAATGTCCCCTGCAAATGGGCCCTATTCAGAATCAGTAAGCGTATGATGAGTGAAGTGGTTTTGAATATCGCCTTTAGATTCCATGCTGTTACAAGGCCAGCCCTGAACATGGCAACTCTTATTTCCACACACAGTACCTCTTCACTCTCAATTTAACCCCAAAATCTGATGAACCCATTACTCCATACTTGATTTCATGGAACAAGGAGTAGATATAGTTACAAATGATCAGTCACAAGCCGTGAACCAATGCAGCAAGGCATTAACAATTCACACCATTTCGGTCCACTTGCTCAAGCAGAAGATGTGCCAGCATATTTAATGCACAGCTACTTCGTTCAGTTTAAGAAAAGGCATGACTCAGGCTGCATTTTCAAGCCAGAGAGGACTTTCTAAAATTTTGTACTTCCTAAGCCCCAATCGTCTAACTCTCATCCATGTATCAACAATTAAAATAACTAGGTGTCTGGTAAAGGGTATAACCTCTAAATCAAATTTGACTCAGGTAGAGCCAACACCACCCAAGAAATCTTCTCCTCTGGCATGGCCTATTTTGTTTGATCCTATCATACAAATCAATGTCTCTTACAGAAGTACCCCACCCACCACTACAGCCCCCACAGGCATATGTCATAGGTTTCATGGGATCACTGGAAACAAAAACAGCTGTGAATGATAGCTTTATATAACTGCTTGCTTGTCATTATGTTCAGTGATAAAAAATTCCAAATTTGGGTAGGCATTGATATTTAAGAAAACAACTACTAGATCCTTTCTCATAATTACCATAGGGACAATGAAATATAACATATAGCATGTAAACAAGACCACACAGCAGATGTTGTTGGAATGGGAACACACTGATGCAGATCAAACAACACAGGAGACAGTATCTTCACCGTCATTCAGTCTTCCCAGAATATCATACTTTTGAGTGATGCCTGATAATTGGCCTGAGGACAGGAAAGAGTACACACACACACGCACACACACACACACACGCACACACACACACACACACCTTGAACACACTAGAACACAATCTCTGCAAGTATACCTCTCCGCCTGGGAGGCAGTCAAAGCTGGGCATCTCTCAAGAACCAAATTAGTTTTGCTCAAAGAGTCTCTTTCTAGATAGGTCAACTTAATTTTAAAATATTCCATCTGTATTAGTGGGGAATTTTCAAATGGCTTAAAATTTCTAAACAATATCTTGCTCCCGGTGAGCAGTTTTGAGACTTGCAGCTTGTCCCACAAAGTATGAAGGAGTTTCTTTACAAGTAACTGCGCTCTGGGAAGTAATTTGCTTCTGTGGAAATATGAACTGTGACAACTGTGAAAATTAAAATAATTTGAAAGTTATAATTTTATATATTTAATTGGCATAGATCTTAATTTTAAATTGGAAGCAGGATGGTGAAGTATTTGGTTATTTCCTAAGATTGTTGAAAATAATTTAAAAAGCTTTTCATGGTATGATTTAAAGGGCTTCTATGAATGAAAAACATTGTTTTAGGAGATAGATGTATCTTTTCCAGGCATAGGTCTTGACAGACCATCCCAGTCTGTGCCTCAGTGACAAACTCCATGATCTTTGTGGTTGCTCTTGAGAGGGATTTTTGGCTCCTTGTCATGTACTGTTCTTTTTGATGTTTTCAGGACCATTCAAACTTTTTAACAGTGACAGATAGTTTTAATGTGAGATCGTCTTGTGAACTCACTGTGTTTGGTGGCCACAGAGGAAGCTGCCTGTCCTCATACAAATGCTTGCTTGAGCTCAGTGCTGTATCGCTGCCCTGTTATTTAAATGTCAGTGTGTGCTTTTCCCTGCAGATGCATGCTTTACAATGAGGCATCATTTGTGATGGCTTGCCAAGGACTTTAAAACATACCAACATCCCACCTTCTGGCAACTTAACACTTTGTTGCTAAGTTTCATGGTTTTTAACATAATGTTGATTTTTCTCTATTATTCTCCAAGTAATGTTATATGGACAATTAAAAATCATTGTGCAGGACCTGAGTATGCTTTGAGAAATCTGCTATGGCCATGCATAGCTGTCAAGCTTTTAGCATGTTGTAGGAAGTTGTAGGTTCTGAGTGACTTGTTGCACCTGCATTCATGGTCTAAGACTATAAATGGCCTTGCACAGTGCCTGCAGAAGAGAAGACACACTTCTTTTTACCAAACTAAAAGACATCAAGCCCTCATATAATAATCAACATGATCTGTCTATTCCACAATTTATATATCATATTTTAACCACAAATCCACATAATTATTATTTGTCGAGTAAAGAGAAAGTAAAACTACCCAAACAAAACACTGGGACCTCAAACTCCAAAGGATTTGAGATTTAGTAGAGAAAGGAAATGGGGAGGGAGAAAATAAGGACTAATACAAATAGAACAATGAGAATACTGTAAAAAATATCAAGGAAGAGGGCATTATTTCTAAATAAATAACAAGGGAGACAATTCTTGAAGGATAATTAATCGACAGAAAAATCAGAGGAGAATGCTGCAGATCTCCTGAAGGACAAACAGGACTTATGGGCATCTGACCTTTCACATCATTTCCTTTGGTTAAATTTGCTATTGCTACCCATCATCCTCAATCTTACCTACTGAGATTATTAGTTATTTTTAAATTATTAAATATTGCCGGGATGTGGTGGCACACGCCTTTAGTCCCAGCACTCGGGAGGCAGGTGGATCTCAGGAGTTTGAGACTAGCCTTGTCTGCAAGAGCTAGTTCCAGGGCAGCATCCAAAGCTACAGAGAAACCCTGTCTTGAAAAAAAAATTTTTTTAAATATTATTAAATTATTGAAATTATAAAACTATTACATCATTAAATTAATTATTAATTTACAATCTACTTGAATAGGTAACCTGAGACAAGGAGGCAAACATGTTAAAATCTTACAGCTTGCTGCCACCATTATAGATAGAATTTTCTCCATGGGCAGCTGGGCTTGTTCTGGGTAGTACTTCTTCTTCCTAGTAACATGTAGTCTGACTGAAATGTAAACCCACCAACATTGTTAGACTAATTTTCCTTTTACCTGAAATACAGAATCTGTGCTTTAAGAAAATATACCCAAAGCAACTATCCATATACATTTTTTCAAGTGGTAGTAGGAATGATCTCAACTCATGTCTATGTGTGCATATTGATACATTTAAGGAATGCTGGATTTTTAATGCTCTTTAATATATAGGGTTGAAATGAAAACCCTGAAAGTAAAAGTTCTTGTCTACATCAAGTAAGTAGGGAGTTGGTAGAATAGCTGAGGTAAAGGCCTTCTACATGTGAAGGAATGCATATATGTAGCCTTGCATATCAACATTAGCCACCCATGAGATATCCTTCAAGAGTGAGGCAATATTTATAGGCAACACTTTGAAGAAGGTGTATGTTTTGTAAGGACACAGTAAATAAAATCCCAGAATTTATCCATCAGCACACAGGTTATGCTCTTTTTCAAGGCTAAAGCATATCACTTGACTTTTCTAAATAAATGTGCTAATTTCTTGCACATATTTATGGGACAAGATGCAGTTTTTCTATAGAAAAATAGAAAAGGATAGTTCTACATAGAAGAAGAAAATCACTGGTTAAGAAGTCTTATGAAGTACTGGAACTGAGGGATGGGAAACCGTGGTCAGGATGTAATGGACGAGAGAAGAATAAACAAGCAAACAATCAAACAAGAGGTCTTATGAAGCCAAGTATGGTGGCTTACATCTGTAGTGCCAGAACTCAGGCAGCAGAGGCAGGACAGTCATCAGAAGTCTGAGGCCAGCCTGGTCTACCATGTGAATCACAGGCAAGTGAAAACTACACAGTGGTACTTTGTCTTATAGCAGCAGCAACAACAAAATTGAAATCAACAACCAACTAAACAAATATCTTTTGTGGGCACTAAAATACAGTGAAAACCCAGCCATCCACATGTTAAAAATCTATGGTCTGTTCTGGAAACTCAAGTAACTTTCAACAAATCAATTATTCTTTTACATTCAAACCGCATCTTAGGCTGACTCATCCCTCCCCCTGTTGTGGAGTATTCTTACTTGTGCTGAATACATTTTATTTTCAACACGGCAGACAGGCTGCTTCACACTCCTTTCCCGAGTATTTAGACTATCATTTTCTTCTGTTTTCTGTACCTCCCTGCTTAGTGGAAACACTGTTTGTTCTTGGATTGCGCTTTGTCTCCCTTTTCAAGATCATCAAAGTTACTAGTTTGAAGCGTCCCCAGAGAAAAAGCCTTCTAATCCCTGGTTCAGAGGCTAACCTTTATTAGTGCCCTCCTGGTTATAATGAGGCATCGCCTCCAGCAGGGAGAGGCTGGGATACTGAACAGATTATTCAACAAGTTCAGAGCAGATTCTGAAGTTCCTTATACAGCCTGCTTGTGAATACCGCTTTCTTTGCTTTACTGTTTCTGGTTTCCATAGTTTTCCTAATGACGTAAACCATGCGGCGCATGGGAGCAATTTTCCACTCAATATCGGTTCTGGCATTTTCTATACATTGAAGTCTAATTCTCCCTCCTCCCCTCCCCTCGCGCGTCCCAAGTTGTACATTTTTCTTAAATTGTTATGGAGATTACTGATTCTGAAAACAGTGTTAGAAAAGTCGGGGAAATACTCTCTTGAAATGTGTTGGGCTGGCATAAAGAGCCTGAAAATTATTTTGTGATGGATATAGACGAACAAGACTGATGAATCTCACAGAGTTTTCTCAGATTTAAAGTTGAGATAAATCTTAGAAATTTATCACCTTGCTTCTTAATTTATCTAATTTAAAAAGATTAACGTCTACACTAACTACTATAAGTAATACTTTGTAGGGTTCAGAAGTGTACTGGGTTGAGTGAGGATACAGTTAAAGCTGTAGAAATCAACCAGATACACAGCGATTTATGAACATTGTGTCAGCAAACTAAAAATACTGATGGTTCCAAACTGTGCTTAGCTGTGCCAGATTGTTATCAAAATCGACTAGTCTTACCCATTTTATTTTTGAAAGATTGAAAACTGTAAGTCAATTTCTCTCTTTTTGTTTCTTTTGTAGTACATACAATGTCATATATATATACATATATATATACATGCATATACATATATATCTGACATATAAAGTGTAAGGCACCTATTTACTTAAAACCTATAGAGAAAAGCAGTTGCTGTGTTTAAGAAAGGGCTTGATAGAATTTCAATAGTTAGTTTCTCAAACTGTATGACAAAATTTCATGCATACATCTGCAGTCACCGTATTACACTTTTTGATTTTCCTGACAGTAGTAGAAAAATCTTAAAAGCTTTTGCCTCCAATATTCCCCCCAAGCAATGGACACTAGAATTTTAAGCTGTGCTTTGATAATGAGTTGGAGAACACAGTGTCCTAAGATGCACGGTTTCTTAACTAAGAGTAAGATTTAGCTGAACACCAGTAGCAAAGGCCATTTGCATAACTCAGCCTCTCAGTAGCTCAGCTGTGCTTAATTGTAATTCAGTTTCCGCATTGCAATGCTGGGCGTCTGGATAAAATGTGCAACATATAACATAACCAAGGGCACAGATCTACTTTCTTTGCTTGTAATCTACTTAATTCCTTTTTTTTCTAGCAGAAATAAGTGCAAGAATAATATAGTCAAGATTTGTATCTCTTTCACATGTTTCTATTTAGGATATATATATATATATATATATATATATATATATATATATATATGTAAAGATCATATTTAATGAAAGTGATTTTTTTTCTGGGCCCCCAATTTTTTTTATTTGTTTCTAGTTTTTCAGAGAAAAATTAAATTTAGAAAAATATTAGCTAGTTGCCATGTCTTTTGGGTATTTTACAGTGCAAAGACTTTATGAGCTAATCATGTGAAAAAGTGTATTAACATGTCCATCAAGTCCACATGGATGTTACATTACAGGCCCACAAATAAACATCTTTATATGTTTACAAAACTCCTGCTGGGATAGCATTCCTAAATCTACCACTAGCTTATATATTCTGGGTACTTGGAAACACAAAGGTATGAGAAAACCCTTGCTTAACATTCTCCCCTCTTATATTTAAACAGTCTTTATCCTGTTTTGTGGGTTGCTTTAATGAATGTCAATAACAGGCCTGGGGTAGGAAGGCTTATAAAGGTGAGGATTATGTCTTATGAATAATTTCCAGATGTGATATTTTGGGCACACAAATTCCTCTACAGAAAGCGATATACAGAAGCAACATGGATCTTACAGTTTTATCAGGACAATGAAAGTACCTTTCGGCAAGGCTGGTTCCAACTCATCTGTGATAAATGAGAAGATAAGGCAATCAGTGCACACCATGACACTCCGTGCAGCTAGTTAGGCACACTTCAGAACTATTCAGGTGTGCCCACAAAGCTTATGAGACTTGCATGGGGGGTGTCGCAATATAAATACATCCTTCATGGTGGCCACTGGTAATGCAGGAATTGCCTCTCTCAGACTTAACCCAGGTCAGACATAAATAATAGACGTTAAGAGTCAGCTCTGGTTTTGAGGCTGCATTCCAGGCAGTGTATCTCAGTTGGGTCAAAGGAATTTTTCCCCTTCTTCTCTCCAATAGTTCCTGTGCTTGAAAAATGCCTGCAAGATTCCATCACACCTTTGCGGGGACCACTTTGGGTCTCTAAGGGAGAAGGTTTCAGCCCCTCGGGTGCTAAGATATACATCCAAGGAGTTCTTGGGGCCTTGTATCCACGATTAAAGTCTGCAAAAAATTATTACAAGCAGGTGAGTCATCCCTCAAAAATATAATACCTTATCATATATATGTATGTATGTATATATATATGTATATATATATGTATGTATATACATATATGTTTGGTCCTATAGATGCAATGTTTGGCACTGTTTTGTAAGAACTGTGAAATGTATTTTGCGAGCTTGGTGCCTGTAAGGGAGAGCCAAAATGCTCCTGGAATCTTGAAGCCTGTGATAAGGGGGCTAATTTTGTCTGTCTTTTGGCATGGAATGTCATACATCTCATCTTTTCTTGATGCTTACTCTGTAAAGTAAAAGCAGACCTTTATGTGGAAATTCTAGAGTCAGTTACACTAGAGAAGAAAATAAATGGGTCCCCACTCATCTGAAGGCTTAGACCTCTAGTATTTTTTTTTTCTCTTGGTGTAAACTCAGTAGAAATGGGTCTAAAACCAAATCAGATTCTAGAGAAATGAACTGTGAATTGACTCCACCTCAAGAGTTTCTTACTTCACTCACACTTATTTAACTTATATATTTTAGGATCCAAAGAATAGTTGAGTTAAAATTTATTTGGGCTAAATTAAACTTGATTTTGCCTTTTAGTATCTGTATTCATTCTATAGTTGTATGTTTATGTACATATGTGTATATGGATAAAGACAGGTACTTTTGTAATTACTTTTGGGACATTTGTTTAATTAAAGAAGGACTTATAAAGAGAATGTTTCAATTTCGATAATAAAAAAGTAACATTTAAGAAAAAACAGGAAAGTTCCCTCTTAGACTAAGTGAAGCCAACCTTTTCCCTGTGTTAAGTAAGGTTTACATTGTGAATTCAGAGCTTCCATTTTAGAACTTGGCTCATTATCTCAGGCCACAGGCTGCTGAAAATGAATATTTTGAAAGCATCTCTCCATTCTTTGCATACAGAGAGGAAGGGGAGGGGTGGGCTTAAAATGAAGGTCTTGGTGTTCACACAGCGCCTCCTGCTGTCGTTTTGGAAAAGAGCAATTCATGATACGTGGAAGAAAGTTCAGAATGTCCAAAGGCATCTCAGAGAAACTTTTATAGGGAAAGTGTATTTGATTTGCTTTTTTAATTAATTTCATTGAACCAGAGAAGATTAATAACTACTATAGACAATCTGACTAAAAATTCAAACTTCTTTATGTTTTATTGGGCTATCATATACAAAACCCAGTAAATAACTATGTTATTGTGTTTAACTTATTTTTCATTTAAATATTAATGTTCA
This sequence comes from Phodopus roborovskii, assembly GCF_943737965.1. Taxonomy (NCBI): domain Eukaryota; kingdom Metazoa; phylum Chordata; class Mammalia; order Rodentia; family Cricetidae; genus Phodopus; species Phodopus roborovskii. The sequence continues at coordinate 163,736 of NW_026125167.1, read as the reverse complement.
ACATATAATGACATCATAAAATGGATTACAATTTGCTGAATTGTTTATTTGCTGTTGTATAATTTGGTTTCACTTCCTGGAGGGTTTAACGTTACTTAAAGCTTTTTCTAAAGCAAGAAAAGCACTGTTTAAATAAAATCTGGAGATAAGCACTTTCTATTGGAAGTAAGGGTTGGAAAGACTGAGGGGTATCTGGACAGTAACAGCCTCTCTAAACATTGCCACTCTAAACACTGAAACATTAAACTGGCATTAAACATTAAATTTAAGAGTTCAGAACATTGTAGGAAAAAAATACCTTGAGAATGGCTGCTTTGTTTTAAAGAAGGCGTTACTCAAAATGATGACCAATGTATTTTATTAAATTTTAAATGTAAACATGAACAAACATGCTAAGCTTCACATCATACATAAGTTTTATAGTAAAGTATAGAGATAAAGGCAAGGCAGAATGTCATGAATTTGCAAAAATTTCTATGGTTGTGTTTAACTATATATATTTTGTGTCTCTTTCCCATGGCTTGAATGCTTTAAAAATTCACTATAGTGGTACTGTTACAATGTCACCGTGGGCCAAGCGTTAATCCCGACAATATCTCTATTTTATGAGTAGGAGTTCCTATCAAATGTCCCCCTTAGCATTAATGAGCTTTATTCGAACTGCATTACTTCATCTGACCTTCCAGAAAGCCATTTTATGTAGTGCTCTGTCTAACCATGTTAAGGAATCATTAGACAGGTGACATGTGGATGAACAATGGTTCCTATTTTGTTAACAAATCTCGAGTTTATAAAATTGTAGGACAGCATTTCCTCTTGATATTATTTCCATTTACTCTACTGACATCCCATGTGAAACCCATGCTGTTTGGTTAAACATAATGGATTTATAATTTTGACATTACCAAAGGAACTTCTCTTAAACAAATTATTATGCTATAATTTTAAAAGAAAAGTCAGGACTACTGGTTTTGTATTTATGAACCTACTCATTTTTTTTTTTCATTTTAAACTTTAGCTCAACTATTATAGCATGCAGCTGAAGTAAGCACACTATTTATGATGGTTTTAAATATATACTGTTTTGTGAGCATTAAAATGAGACATTATATGTAGGACAACTTAAAGTCACTTAGTCTTACATTTATCACATGTATTTCCTTAAGAGTAGAAACATCTTAGAACTCACTGAGAGCTAAGCAGAATCTGCTTAATTGGTAATCTTTGGAACAGCATAACCGCTTTCTGATGAAATGTAGTTAACACTTTCATCAGGGCCAGCTCCAGCTCATTAGCATTCTTGTTATGTACTGGTGCTGTTGGTGGGGGTGTTGGAGTAGGAATGCCATTGTGTCGAGTTCCAGTGTTTGGGGACAAACACTGCTGTGGAAGGAACGTGTGAAAAGGCCACAGTCTTGTCAGTGAATGAGCAAGGCTGTGCTTTCTGTGCGTTTCAAGCAGGGAAGCTGTCATTCATGGCTAACACAGCCAAACAGAGGCCAAAACACAAGGCTGCACTACCTTTTAAAATGATATTAGCGATTTTTAAACGCGATCTTCTTTATTTATGCTCCTACACAGAGCTTTAGTTGCTGTCAGTAAACAAAATATGTCAGTCTGTTCAGAAATACTGTAAAAATGAAAAACGTCCATGGAAGTGTGCCAGGCAGCTACAGTAATTAGGGCTTGGAATAGCTGATCGGCAGTGTGTAGTACAAACATGATTTGGGGGAAACTTCATCTCTGGAAGCCACTTGTCTCCCTGATTCAGACACTTCTTTGCTCCCACAACTAACAAAATTCCTAGAGAGTTATACATAATTAATATAGCACTCTGTCTTTTATTAAAAATATCATTTTTAAAAGGTTCATAAACTCTCGGTTTTAACCATTTGAAATTGTTAATGACCCGTTTCAGTTGTTAAGAGCTTGTACAATCGCTCCTGAGTGTCAGACAGGGACTAAGGAAATGGCTGCTCCACCCTGCTGATGGACGCCTTAAATCTGGGCTTGCAGCCACTGCCATAGGACTTACGATGCCTTTATCCTGTAAATGTGAAGTCCAACTCTTTCATTTTCAGCACCACGGAAAAGAGTGATCAACTTCTAGTTAAATTTTAGCTTATGGAAAACAAAATTAATAATAATAATAATAAAACACCCACTCATTTCTTACAATCTGGAGGCATTTCCTAAACTTAACCTGAATAATTGAAACACACAAGCAGTTTCTTTTTATGTCTGAAAATGCAGGAAAACATTTTATTTCTTTAGTTTTATTGTGAAAATGAGTGCTTGGGTTATTTATATTAACTCATTACTCAGTCAAGTTTGTTGAGAACTATGATTTTGGTCTTGGTGATTTAAATATTTTTGTATATTGATTTTTAAGGAAAAACTAATTTAAGCAAAGTAACCTTTGTCAGTGTGTTTACATGTGTTTTTAAAAAGATTAATATTTGAGGCACTGGGTTGAAAAATCCAGACATTGAATTTCTATTTAAAAACTTAGATTTCACTTTTTAAATTGCAGCCATATCATGGTTTTGCTTTATGAGCATATTATTAAATAAGGAAATACCAGATAATTTTAGTATGTGCAGAGTTTTCAGTTCAAAATTGAAATGTATTTTGTTAATATCCAAATTAAGATTTTTATAACCTTTTAGATTTAAAAAATATAAGCTAAAAGTGAATGACTTTATCCATACTTTCAATGTTTTATAATTAAATATTAAATATACCAATATCATTCTCAAAAATGATCCATCTTAAAATATACTTGAGTTGAATTTAGCACTGACAGAAAATTGTTCATTTCGAAAAGAGAAGAAAATTTAATATTTTATTTTCATAAAAGAAGTGCTTGAAGGCTGGCTTTTTTAGCTCCTTTGTTTAAGGCCAAGTAAAATCATCTGTTAGTCTTCATCTTACTAAGAGGCTAAGCATTTTTGTTTCATCCTTAACGTGGTATGTACTGACCACAGCAAATCAAGTGCAGGGTTGCCTTGAGTTAGCCTTTCTGGGATGAAACTCAATGTTTGGCTTATGAACAACCTTTTTAATGTCCTTTGATATTGCTAACAGCAGTTTTTAATCCCCAAGCATAAATCCCCATTGTGCCTAGAGAACAGAGTGGTGTCATTTTGAAAGTATAAAGCTACTTTAAGGTTCTGATAGGGAATTTTCTTTAGCATATTAGATTGCTCGCAGATTCTAGTGACTGTTGATTTTCCCCTGAAACCAAGCTGCATTCTAGTTACTTGAAGTATTTTAAGAACCTTAAACTTGTGTCTTTTTCTATGTGCCATGCTTTGAGCCGGCCTAACATCAGTTAAATGAAGTGAAAATTGCATTCTTGTCTTGATAGAGATGAAAATGGATTTCTGGTCATGAAATAGATGTAGTTGTCACTTTTTAAAAAAGGTGTCAGCAGTTTGCTTCAGCGAGTAAGGTGCCAATTCAGTATGGCAGTAAACTTGTGATCTGAGCAATCAATAAAAGGCTTCAATAACTTCTGCTTCATTACACTTATAATAAGAGGCTATAGATCCACGGCACATAAAATGTTGATAAAGAGGATGCGTGGGGATCGACTGGACAATTTTGTGGAAGTACAGTAAGTGCAATATTGCCATCTAGAGTTTGTGCATAGGTAATTATTACAGAGGGGGGACATGGTCGTGGACGAAAACACAAAGTGATACTGAAATACTTTTTATTTTCTGTCATTTATCTGTGATACATTTATCTTCACGGAGCGTTCCATTTGATTTGTCATAAAGCAGTTAGGTCAGAAGGCAAATTTTCAAATCTGTATTTTTCTGTAATTCTTTTAGAATTATATGACCAAATGTCAAATATGTATCCCTATCCCCAAATTTACATTGAAAACTCTTTATTAAGTAACTTGCTTTGGGTGGTGGTGGGGAGTACTTTTGACATGGCAATCCAGTTATACAATCTCAGAGAAGTTTAATGGCATCTCAGTTGGTTGCTTCTCAGGGAAAACATTGCCTTTGTTGATATGAAACACCCATTCAAAATTAAGAAACCAGCTTACCTCAAAGTAGCATCCTAAATACATTTAATCTAAAAGCTATAAGGCTCATGCAAAAAACATAGACTTCCGTGCTTGTATAATTAATTATGAATGCTATAATGAAGTATGGGTTCCATCTGAAGATTGGCTAAGACTATCTTTTTCATTTTTTTGTTACAGCAATATTTATCACCTTATTTTTCCTGATAAAAAATATTTAAATTGTTTCAGAACATATTTTGAAAGAAAGTATGGAGATTATTTTTAAATGAAGCATTATTGAATCATTTTTCTATCTGAAGTTGTGGCTGCTTCACTGAAAAGTTTATAACGATCTTTGTTTTTAAAGAGTTTTATATACTTAATTCAGATACAGTAACTTCGTATACCTGTGGATTGATTTAATAAGAAATCCAACTGGGGAAATTCTCACTTCTTCCACTTATTTGATACATCATATATATGTAACACACATTCTCTGGGGAGAAGAATTTGGCATTAGCATATGAGCAATACATTTACAACATGCCGCTCCATGTTCTGTGTTTTCTTTATGCCAGTGTGTGTTCTACAAAAAGAAAAAAAAAAAAAAAAAAAAAAAAGCAGAAATGAGTACAGTGTCATTTTCATTTACCAATCACAATTTTATCTCAAATATTACATTGTATTTTCTCTGTCTAACTTATGATAATTGTTAGAGATATATAGTTTAGTTCCAAATTCATAGTCATACTGAGTAGAAAAGGTTTCATTTGTAACCTGCTAAATAAGTCAAGTAAAGTAAATCCAAACCCCTGAGAAACTTTCCTTGAATTTCTCAGCCACATGCAGGTGGTATTATTGCACACAACTTTTCAGAAATGACGGTAAATTTTACAGAGTTACAGCAACAAAGTGAAAGAGTGTGCTTGATAGATTTCCTGAAGAGATTCCACACACACAGGTATTATTTGTAAGAAAACAATCATGCCAAGTCTTCAGCTGGTTAGAGAGGGCACAGCATTCTATCTTCATCTGACATCCTAGCTGTTCCAACAACATCCTGGAGCCCTGTCTTCCGCCCCCTCCTTCCAAAGTAATAATGCTCACCCAGAGCCTTGTGTGAATGGACAAGAATATGAATTTTTTGTTGTTGTTCTTTTGAAGGACTGAAACGGTATTAAAGGCACCTTCTTAGCAAGAAGAAAACCACCTCTCTTGATAATTGTCTTGAAGTTTCTGTTGCTATTCATATTGATTAATACTGTGGGTCATTGCTAGTGAATATAATTGATTATTAAGAAGTCTGACAAATATTAGAGACTCCTTTTTTTGCCATTTAAAAACTTTTAAATTTCATTTTACTTTCCAACCACAGTTCTCCCCTCCACTCCTCCTCCCAACCCCTCTTGCCTTCTCCCACCTCCTCCCCCCTCTCTGCCCACACCCAGTCAGTCCACTCCTCCTCATGGGCAAGGGCTCCCAAAAGGAGTCAACATAGTCTGGCACACTAGGTTGGGGCAGAGGCAGGCGACTTCTCCCATGCATTAAGGCTGAACATGGCATCCCACAATTGGGAGTAGGCTCCAAAAGCTAGCTCATGTACCAGGTTTATGTCATGGTCCTACTGCTAGGGGACCTCAGCTAGTCCAAGCTTCACAACTGGAGAGACTCCGTTGTTGTTGCTATCGTTCTGTGGGGAAGGGGTCTTATATAGCCTAAACTGGCCTCAAACTCTCCATGTAGCTGAGGATGACCTTGAACTCGTGATTCGCCTGCATTTATCTCTTCATGCTGAAATTATAGGTAAGTGTCACTATGCCTGGCTTTATAGGGAGAATCTTAAGTGGAAACATTTTTGGGATTATTGCTTTTATTCAGCAATAGATATTATTTCCTTCTCACCTACTGGTAACAAACACCCAGTGTTACAACTCCAGCTGTTAACTTGATGCAACCCAGAGTCAATTGGGAAGATGGAACCTTGAGGAATTGCCTTTACTGGATTGACTTGTGGCCACATCTGCGGGGCATTTCTTAAATGCGAATTAATGTAGGAGGGCTCAGCCCACTGTAGGCAGCACCATACCTAGGCATATAGGCCTGGGCTGTATGAGAAAGTTAGCTAAGGAGGACAATAAACAGAGTATCTCCATTGCCTCTGTTTCAGCGCCTGCCTCCAGGGTCCTGTCTTTTGCTCTTGCTACCTTGGCTTCTCTTGATGATGGACTGTTTGGGGATGCACAAGCCAAAGAAACCCCTTTCTCCTCCAAGTGGCTTGTGATCAGGATATTTTATTACAACAACAGAAATCGAACCAGGACACTCATCTTACAACAAGTAGCTGACTTTATATATATATATATATATATGCAATAAAGATGGAAATAAATATAACAGTGATTTTTTACCTAATTTTCTAAGTATAATCATTTATGGAAAGATAACATAGCAAAAATTAATATATCAACATTTAATATATGTCACTGAGAAGTAAATGTTGAACATTCAGAGAGGCATGTCACAAATAAAAGGCACAGTTATGATCAGAAACCTCATGCCTGGAAGACTGTAGAGTGGAATAGGATGAGCATTCCTTTTTGCATTTGAAACTGATTTAGATTTCAGGCAGTTTCAGATTTTTTAATATGTGCACATAGACAACAAGATATCTTGGGAGTAGGACTGAATTTTGAACTTTAAATTGTACCAGTGTTTCATACACAATTCATACAGATAGCCTACAAGGAAAATTTATACAGCACTTGTAGTGTACACACATGTCGACTGTGAACTACAGAGAGTGAGTTTTTCTGCCTGTGATGTTCCTCAGCACTCAGAATGCTTTAGAGTTTAGAACTATTTCTTGTTCATAGTTTTGAATTAGGTATGTTTAACCTTTATTGTCCTCATGTGGTCTTAACTTGGAAATAAGTTAAAATCTTAGAAAGTGAGAATTCAGCTTTTCAGTCTCACTGGCCACATTTCAAGTGCTTGATAGCTACATCATCACTTGGAATTTCGAGTGGACAATGCTGCCCTCAATGAAAGAAATCTATGCTAATATTCCACGTGTACTTCTGGCACTGATCACTCCACAAGTAACAAAATAATGGAAAATCATTTAACATTCATAATTAAATTCAGTGTGTGGTTGAGTAGATGTTACTGTTTGAATCTGGAATATCCCCCAACATGATCGTGGTCTTGTTCTTCAGAGGGAGGCATTTTGAGAGGCTGTGTAATGTCTGGGAGGTGAGCTCTGCTGATCACCAGGGAACAGCCTTTGAAGTTGATCCACAGCACTTTCTCTGCTTCTTGGTTTACCATGGCATGAGCAGCTTCCAGCACATTTCTGGTGCCTTCTTTACAATGTCACACTTACCAGGCTGGCTGAAACCACAAGATAAAATAAGTCTTCTCTTAAGTAATTTGTTAGATATTGTTGACATAGTTACATGAAAGTAACTATGACAGTAAATGCATCATTCTAGTCTTCTTTCACAAACAAGAGAAAATAGAAATTGGGTAAACAAATACCACAATGGTTACAATCTATTTGCTACCTAGTCGTCAAGTAGACATATCTTTATGCTTTTTAGTGTCTCAGAATCCTATAAATGAACTTAAAGTGTGACAACTTTAGAGGCTATAATTTTGCTAATCATTAAACTTACTTTACCTTGTTTGGTTAGTGAAGATCTCCCATCCCCCAAAAGTAATGATTAGAGAAAGAAACCCATTTCACTTGTTGAGGCTTCCTTCTGTTCCATGTGTGTTCATACTAGGAACTAGGGATGTGCATGCAGGAAAACTCTCCAATGTTTTGCCTTAGAGAGCTTGCATTCTTGTTTTGTTGACAAAAGTACCTATACGAAACGTGTAAGAAATATAAGTATTAGTATATAATTGTTAAAATATATGACTTAGATGCTATGTATTATGGAAACTCACATAAAGGACAATAAGTGCAAAACTAGAATCAACTTTGAAGTTGAAATTAACTTTAGATGCCAAGTAATTCCAATTATCTAATTTTATAGATAATAACACAGTAATAAAGTTCACCTCATAAAGTTGTTGAGAGGATTAAATAATATGCATAAAACTCATAATACATTACCCGGAATATAGTTAGTAGAGAATATGGTTTGTAGGGATTACCCATACTCCTCAGCTTTAGTATTAATACTGTGGTTAAAGTAACTGAGACAAGGTAGTAAAGTACTTGCATGAGGTGAGACTGGCAATGGTCAAATGACTTGCTGTCACTTTTAGAGTAGCCAAGGGAGGTGAGGAGGGTTGGAAATGAAGACACAGATAGCCATGGCATGAAGACCATGGCAAGTAACCTATTTCCAGACATATTACACTTTAACATAAGAAGATACCTGTGACTTTAGCAAGATAATGAAAACTTGCAGCAAATAAAGTTAGAGGAAGAGATTACATCGAAGCAATAAGGGCAGTGTAGAAATAAGCCTCTTTAAGAATGAGAATGATCTACCTTTCAAAAATTTCATGGTATAGCAAATAAAAATGGTCAAAACAGAACTTTAGACCCATTAAATATACTTATACTTAAAATTAATTCTTTCAAGAAATTTTCATAATATATATAGTTGCTCAATTTATATAGTAACTAAAATATTTATAAAGACAATTGATTTATAACCTGTGTAGTTGGCATATAGTCAGTTATCTTGTCACTATATCTTTGGGTGTTTATTAGTCAGGGTTCTCTAGAGGAACAAAACAGATAGAATGAGTTTATAGTTACTAAAAGGGGAGTGTTTCTAAAGAAAGGCTATGGGCTGTGGTCTGGCTAGTCTGACAATGGCTGTCTCACTACAGAAAGGCCAAGAATCCAGTAGTTGTTCAACTGGGTGTCTCAACTTGTCTTCAGTCAACATTGGAATCCCAAAGAAGAAGATTATAATACCAGTGAAGAAATGCATCTCCAACAGGATAGATGAACTTGCCAGTGAGAGTGAGGGACAGTAAGCAAACAGCAAAAGCTTCCTTGGTTCATGCTCTTTGATGTGGGCTGCCACCTTGGTATGGCCCAGATTTAGGGTGGGTCTTCCCACTTTCAAATAAATGATCAAAAAGCATTCCTCAGAGGTGTGTCCAGTTTCTTGGGTTTCAGTTGATTTTAGATGTATTCAAGTTGACAACAGTGATGAGCCACCACTGTATAATTTTTTTCATAGATAATGATAAAGATGTTTGGTACACATTCAAGATGAATTGAAGATCCTTCTTCAGCCTAGGAAGCTGAGCCTCTAAAGTGGTTGGTTGCTGTAGAAGGCCACTGCACTTGTGAAATGTGTACTAAAGCTCAATTGAGATTAAAATTTTTATTTGTTTATTTGTGTGTGTGTGTGTGTGTGTGTGTGTGTGTGTGTGTGTCTGGGGGAGAGAGGAGGTGCATGAATATCAGAGGACAACTTGCAGGGGTCAGCATTCCTGTTCTACTATATGGTCTCTGGGGACTGACCAAATTCAGTTGGTTTGCTTTGGCAGTAAGTGCCTTTACCCACTGAGCAATCTTGCTGGCTCCCTGAAGTTATACTAGAATGGTAATACATAGTGCTAGAAAGCAATTCACTTGTGTGGCACTAATAGGCAAATGAATATTTTCTTCATTTTGTTTAAATCTGATTTCACTTTTCACATTAACAGTTACTTGTAGTAATGGAAGAAAAATAAAAATTAAATGATTATGGAAAAATAGTTTTTCTTTCTAGTAATATTCAGCATTAAAAGATGCTCAGAATCTTGTATCTGTCTTGGAACTCACTGTGTACACCAGGCTGCCTCAAACTTTCTGTGATTTATCTCCCTGTTTCTGCCTGTTGAGAGCTGGAATGATTGGCATGAGCTACCTCATGTAGCTCAACTCCTGAAAATTCAGTCCTCCCCAACATCATTTGCTGAAGACATTATCCATTTGTTATTGTTAGTTCTTGGCATCCTTATGGAAGATCATTTGGCTATGTACATAAGGATTTGTTTCTGGGCTCTCTGTTCCAATAGCCCATATATCTTTAGGACTACTCAGTCTTCATTATTTCTTTGTAGTATAGTTTTGTTGGTTTGTTTTTGAGATAGGCTGCCAAATGATACAATCCTGGCTGGTGCTGAACTCAGGGCCAAGCCTCTTGAGTGCTGAGATTGCAGACATGTACTACCATGCCCAGTGTGTAGTATGTTTTGAAATTAGTCAGTATGATGCCTGTGACTTCATTCTTCTTTCCCAAGATTGTTCTGCCAACATATGCTTTGGGGTGAATTATAGGATTTTTTTTCTCCTGCTTTTACAAAAATGCTGTTGGTATTTTTTTTATGGAGATCGCACTAACTTATTAGGCTACTTTTGATTATATGGGCGTATTAACAATATTAAGACTCCAGTTGACAGCATGGCTTGTCTTTCCACTTATTTATATCTGCTTTCATTTAATATTGCAATGTTTTATAGTTTACACCATACAAACTTTTCATTTTCTTGATTACACTTATTCCTAGGGACTTTTGTACTTTTTGATGCTGTGGTGATGAAGACTTTTTAAACTTTTTTGGGGGGGGGGATTGGTCATTGTTTGTGAATATAAATGCAACTGATCCTGTATGTAGATTTTGTATCCAAAACTTTATAGAAATTATTAGTTGCAGTGTTATTTTGTGTGGAATCTCTAGAGCTTTTGATAGATTATATAAATTCTCTTGTAAACAGAATATTTTATTTCTTCTCACCTTTGGACACCTGTGGTTCCTTGTCCTAATAATTTCTCTGGCCAAGACTTTCAGTGTTACTCTGAATGGTGGAGAAAATGGGCATTCTTGGTCTCATCATGGAAGCTTTTGTTTTCTCACTTTGTGTATGTTGTTAAGCATGGGCTTTCATACATGGCTTTTATGAGGATGTAAAACTTTCTCTTTTGCTGTATTAATAACACTGTGTTGAATTTTGGCTAGTGCTTTCTTCTTCATTGATTGAGAAGAGGTCTTTGGCCTTCATGGTGTTAGTGCAGAACATTGCTTTTTACTTTTTTATTTGTTGAGCTACCTTTCAATCAATTTATTGGAAACTGAAGCCTCATATTTTCTGTTCTTCAGTTACAGTGCAGTCTGTTTTCCTCTCTCATTTCCCCTGTATACCCTCCCTTCTCTTCTCTCTTTTAGATTGATATTTACTTTTTAATTGTCATTGAAGGAATCTTTCAATTTAATTTAAAAAACAGATTGATTGACATAAAGATATGACTACTATTCTGTTACTATCCATTTAAAATATGGACACATTATGTTTGAATGATTAAATGATTAAAACTGGCAATTTCTAACCTTTATATTTTTCTAAATTGATGTAGTTAAAAGTTGATCAGGGATATTGATACTTTCAAGAAATGTGGTTTATTTTATATTAGCTTTATCATTTGATTGACTTTGTGCTTTATTAATTTCTTACTCTTGCTTATGCAGGATTTAATTGTTTCTTGCTTGTCAACATGAAAATTGCTTTTCCTTGAATTTAGACCTTTCCATTTCTGTCACTTGAACATTTAATGCTATATATATTTTTTTTCAGCAACTGACTTACTGTACATATCAAATTTCAGTATCCTATGGCTTTATTTATCTTTAGTTTTGAATATTTGTTACATTTTTACTTTTTTTATTACTTTTTACTGGGGAGTTGAGAAAAGGTTCCTCTGTGTAACAGTCCTGGCTGTCCTGGAACTCTGTAGACCATGCTGGCCTTGAACTCACAGTATCTGCCTGCCTCTGCCTCCTGAGTGCTAGTTACTTGTGACTTTTTCATCTGCAATTAAAATGAAAATGTGTTTTACAGTTATTGGGGGATTTCTATATTTTTATGTTATTGGTTTCCATTTTATTTCTACTGTGGTTAGAGGACAAATATATAGTTTAATTGCGTCAAGAGTTGTGGAATTTGTTTTATGACTTGGGGTATGGCTATTTACTGCTCCATGCTTCTGTTCTGTAGCAGTTGGTGTTCATAGTGTCAGTCACTTTGTTCAAGGTGACAGTAATGTCATCCAAGTCTTATGTGAGAATTTGTTTCTCTTTCAGTTTAATCAATGTGAACATATATATATATATATATATATATATATATATATATATATATATGCAAGTTTGACTTGTAATTGTCCTTCTTTTCTAGTGTATTTGGTATTGCTAATTAATCACACCTTCCACATTTTCTTTGGGGAGTGTTTTTCAAATTTGACAGCATGGGATCATATAAGCCCCTGTGTGCTTTTTCCTTAGACCTGGAGCGGAAACGGTGTCAGCTTTAGCGATATTCTAGGAGTGGATTTTGATATTTGTTGAAGTTCTCTACTTCACTTTTCTTTTTATTAGAATATACTGATTATGCATAATAAGCTTTATTATTTTCATATATGTATATAATGTGTTCTGGGCCTGGAGAGATGGTTCAGTACTTAAGAGCACTTTCTGCTCTTTCAGAGGACCTGAGTTTGGCTCCCGCCACCTTTAATTCCAGCTCTGGGGAGGAGGATGTTGACCCCTACAGGCACCATGTTTACATGGTGCACAACCACAATATAAAAAATAGCCTACATAGGCTACAGAAAACCACAGAGACAGCAAACCCAAACAGAGAGGAGCTAAAGGGCCCCCAGATTGATAGCTGGGAATCCAACATTGGGCCTACTCAGACCCCCTGATCATGGGTCTCAGTTAGAAGGCCTGGGCAGTCTAAGGGACCTCTGACAGTGGAACCAGGATTTATCCCTGGTACACAAAAGGACTTTGGGAGCACATTCCCCAAGGAGGGATACTCCCTTAACCTAGATGCAGGAGAGAAGGCCTAGTCCCTACTCCAAAAGACTTGACAGATTTAGATGACCCCTCCTGGAAGGCATCACCCTACATGTAGAGTGGGGGGGGGAGGGGAAGGAGGGAGGGGGAACATGGGAGGGTGGGAGAGAGGAAAAGAGGGATGAAAGGGGGGAGAGGGAACTGGGATCGATATGTTAAAAAAAAACAAAAAAGCAAACAATAAACAAACAAACAAAAAACCCTCCAAACCTCAAAGAAAAAATGAATAGCCAGGTAATTTTGCAAATTAAAAATCATGAAGTAAAGAAAAAAAAAATAGCCTGTATAGCATGTTTTAGCACTAGGAAATCTAGCCATCAGGGCAAACCCAAAGTTTTGCACCTCTCCAGTCTACTATCTGATATTCAGCTGTAACTTTTTGCTTATTCACTTGTGTGTGTTGGAGGCAGAATCTAGCTTTGCAGTTCATTCTAGTCTTGAGTCCATGATCCACCTGACTAAGCCTCTGAAATGCTGGGATTAAAGGCATGCCCTACTACACATGGCTCAGCTGTTATATATTACTATGAATAATTTTAGTTTATAAACCTGCATTTGTGCTGATAGCATAAAATTTAATTTTTGAAACCTACAAAATAGCACTGTAAAACAGACAGTAAACATAACCCAGTGTTTATAACATAAACATAACTCATAACAGCAACTTAATGTGAGGAAAATAAAAATCAAGACAACATTCTAATAATAATAGTTTTCATTGAATGGTGTGAGTTTAAGGCAAACAAGAGCATTTGGTTATATTTATGCAATGACTGGAAATTAGAAGTACGGAAAATAGGAATTAAAAGGGAGGTCATTGCTACACTCTGCTTCCACTCTGATAAATATTTGTTCTTAGAGTATCAAGGAGAAAAGCTTCTGGGGGGAAGAATAGCAATGATGATAATGATGATACTGTCTGGCATTTTATATCAATATACATATGAACTGCATTTGTTTCCTAGCATTTTAGTTTTTGCAAGGGTTTCAGTGTATATTAGAATTTTTTTTCTGTCTCCCAATGTCTCCATTAATAAAAATAATAATCATTCTGTATAATCTTTTGCTCTAGAAATTTTTGTTTTATGACAGATTTCTTTTTTATTAAATAAAAGACAAGCATGCAACATGTAAGCTTTCTTTGTTTGGGGGTCCATAATTTAGAGAGTGGCATTTCAGCATTTTATAATGTTTATATTTCTTTGAAATGTATAATCCAGACTTTCCAGTAATGACAATTGCTTCATGTGAGTTGGACCCAAGCTCTGTTAGAAGACAAGAACATGGATGCAGTGCACTTGATAAGAAAATAGCAAGTCTTTTGTTGTATTCCAATGTTTTATCTTTCTGTGTAGAAGATCACTTTAGAAGCACTTTCTAAGCATAGTCATGTGTATGTATATATCCCAGCAAGTAAAGTGTGACTTATTATTTATTATTCTATAGCCCTCTTCCCACGTCATGACAGAGACAGGGAACTATTAATACTGTACACATTTGTCTGTGTTAGGCTTTGGGATGAAATTAATTGTATATTACACCAATTATATGTAAATCACCTCAGGATCCAGGGAGGAGTTAAGATATAGTGTCAAATTTACTATTGAGAGGACAAATCTGGGGACAAGATTTTGACATTAGGCTAGAAGAGCTCCTTTTATAGTGTTTATCCATCGGATTGAGATAAAGTGATTGAGGAACTATATGCTTTCCCTTGAGAACAGCAGAGAATCGCCATAGAAGAGAGGGGAAGCATGCCAACCAGAGAGCAGCAGGGAGGAAAGGAGAGAAGTAGGGAATAGGAAGACAGAGAAGTGGGGGGGGGGGGAGAGAAGGAGAGAGGGAGAGAGGGGACGGTAGACTTTATAAAGACATTGATGTATTACATCTCCCCAGTGAGTATGCCTATATCCTGAGCTGCTGACAAGGATGAGAGAGAAGAGAAGAAAGGCAGTGAGGTTAAACCTTCTTCCTGGGAGGTCAGTGGCATCAGAAGATTCCTTGTTCATAGAGTACAGGTCAATCGCATCTTCCACTGTGGTTCTGTATAACTACTAGTGGGTGTTCAGGATGCCACCCATCACCATTTCAACCGGAAGCATCATGCTGCAGTCAATAGTCTAACCCAGAAAGTTTTCATATGTTTGCTAGTAATGGTGAGTGTGAACTTTAGAACTGAAACTATCAGAACAAACCATTTTTACACTTCAGTTCTCTCTAGATAGTTAATAGCCTAGTAAATTGGGCCTGTACACACTCGTCCAAAGATAAGTCAGTGTGCCATTTTCCTCCAACCTTGGTTTTTTTTATTTTATTTATTTATTCCTGTCAGTTTTAGAGCAAAATATCATTCATGTGAAAAATCTTACTATGAGTCCATAAAATATATTTCTTTGTATATTGTCTTTTCTTCATAATTCATCCATTCACATTCTTGTTTACCTAGTTTTGTACTCATATAAAGTTGTAAACACTCCTTTTTAAAATTGTTTTTGTGTTTTGAAGCAGGGTTTTTGGGAATAGCTCTGGCTGCCCTGCAACTCACTCTGTAGACCAGGCTGACCTCAAACTTAGAGATCTGCCTGCTTCTGCCTCTCTAGTGCTGGAATTAAAGGCGTATACCACCACCTGGCTTTATAAACATTCTTTATGATTTAAGTATGCTTAAATTACCCATGGTATATAATGGTAATATATTTCTCCCTGTTTGTCAATTATCATAAAATGTCCATTGTCTCTTGACACACAGTTAACTGTTTAATAATATTTGTCACTTTATAAAATTGTTTCTTAGTTTTAAAAATATGTTTAGCTTATGCTTATTAAAACTTAAATATCTAAGAATATAACCATACCCATTATTTATGGTTTTAATTTAAACTGAAAATTTTTTGAGTGTTAGAGAGATGGCTCAGTAGTTAAGATAGTGTATATGTCTTGCAGAGGACCTGAATTCAGGCCCCAGCACACTACACTGGGCTGCTTTTAACTGCCAGTGACTCAAGTTCCAGGGTGATCTGATGGAGCTTCTCCAAAGAAACCTGAAAAATAATAAAAACAAACCCTTGAAAGCTTTTGTGTTTGAGGGAGATGGATAGTGCATGTACAAATTTGTATTGGTGTGTGCACATATTTGTATGTAACTAGTGGTGTTTTTACGACCCTTATTCACCTTATTTTTTGAGTTAAGTTCTTTCACTGAACATATAGCTTTCTATTTTGGTTAGTCAGGATGGCCATGAAGCTCCAGGGATCCTCCTGTTTCTGGGTCCCTGGAGCTAGACTTCTAGACAGATGCCAGTAAGTACATCTTTTTGTATGGATGCTGGGGGTCTAAACTCCAGAACTTGTGCTTGCATGGTAGGCACTTTATCAACTGAGCCATTTCCTTGGTGCCTAAAATTAAATCTTTAGTTCATATAGATTACCTTCATAGTTATATCCAGAGGATAGTAGCTACCTTATTCCTATAAAAGTTAATTCATTTAGTTATATTGTAGAATTTAAAAAAATATTACTGAACAACAAATTGGTGTGCTTTTTTTTCTGGGGAGGGCCACTAAAAATAAATGAAAAAATTACTTAATTTTTAAAGCTTGTATATAAATTATGATGAATATTCGGGTATTTTATGACTAGCTATGCAATTTTTATTTTAAATTCTAGTAGCAGAAAATAAAGCAGGAAAAACAGCACCATTGACAGCTTATTAGCAGGAGAACTTAGGATCGTGACTAAAAATCAAAGTATCAAGGCACTTCCATAAGTAATTATTTCTTGTAATCTCGTTTCAGGAGGCATGTTTCACTCATTTCATATGAAATTAGTTCCCAAGTTCTGAGTCCTCATGGTTTAAAAGAATCAGGGTGGAGTGTGGAGATGACAGAAGTTATTAGTACAAGTAGGGTTGTGAATACCAGCCCTTAGTTTTAGAGATACAATCACATAGAAGAATCAAACTTTAGTCAGTTGAGATATGACATATTCCCCACATAGCAGTTACTAGTATACAGTCGAGGATTATAATTTTAAGAGTAGTTTGAAGTCAGTGAGACATAACAAAGCCAGGTCATTTAATGGTATTCTAGTTGGGATCCCAAAGTTCTATCTGACTGACAAAGTTGGATTTGAATATTTTGGCCGAGTCATGGAGGAGGATCATGTATATATAAGAATAACTCCTTTGCCTCAAGTTTGAGAGTCATGAGTAGTTTTTGAAGTAGCTCATATGTCCACTAAGCAAATTTGACCCTTTAAAAATAGACTTCTTGCTGGGTGTGGCAATGCATGCCTTAAATTCCAGCTCTTGAGAAAGAGCTGGCTTCATGAATTTGAAGGCAGCCTGGTGTACATTGAATGTTCCAGGCCACCCAGGGCTATATAGTGGGCCTTACCATGTGACTGTGAATAAGAAATACACTCTGTGCTTGGAGTTTTATTGGTTAAATGAAGCTGTCTATAATATTATTGAATTGGTATATAATGGGATCTTGAAACAGTGTCTATCCCTAACTTTCATAATCAGAGCGTAAGAAATGCTAGCTATACATATTGAAACCAATAGCACACTCTCAGTGCCCATTTTTTGATGCACATCAGAAGGCTATGCTTGACTGTCACTAGGAAAGATTGGTGATGAGTGGATGAGAATATGTGCATTTCTATCAATCGAATTACTACCAAAACACCACCTTCTCATTTGCTTGGGTAGGCACTGCTGGGAGTCACTCCAAGGAAAACAGGGAAATACAGAGGGCTTTGTCAGATATAAGAAAGTCTTGTATGTAGTCTGTTTGGATGATTGACTTCTAGTGATGGAGCATTTGGAGAAAGTAAGTTATGACACGTAGCATATGGCAGACACTGGTCGACATTTTTGTTTGCTCATTAATTCTAGATAAAAGTGAACAAAGGAGGTATGACTCCTCTTGTTGCTAATTCCTTTGATTTCCTGCTTATAGCTCATCTCATTGTCTCTGATGGACTTTCCTCCCCTCTTCTATGGATTTCCCTATATCCCTCTTATATGCCGGTCTGTATCCTGTCATAATTACATCTCTATCAAGAAGAGGTCTTTCTACAACTATTCCGTTAACATTAAACCCAGAAGTTTAATCTCTACCTTAACTCACTCCTTGCCTCATCATTATTCAGCCTCTTAACTGACTATTGCCTCAGTCTCTGGAGACTGTTGTTTCAACTCTGATTGAATATTTGTTATTATAACAGATGTCTTTCTGAGATACACTAAGCAAATAGGATGAATGTTCTATGACTTTTACTTTGAGATTATTTTAATCTTTTTTTTTATGCATATAGAGTATTTTTTATTTAATTTTATATAACAAAGTCCAATTAAATGAAAACAAACATTTATACACAATGTTTGGGAATTTGGGCGTCGTTCTTTCCAAACTACTTCCTGCTGGTAAGGGGCGCTGTCTTGGGGGATTCGAAGAAGATTCAGATATCCTAGTTGTAGTCTGTAGGGCTGTTTTGTCCAGCTGTTTGGAATGTAGGATCAGCTTGTACTCTGTTTCAGGTGGTCTGGTGTGATCAAACCACATTAGTCTGGAAGGAATCCACATCTTTTCATTTTCTGTGGAAACAAAAATAGAAATACTTTTCCCCAGTAACTTGTTCTTCAACTTAAATTTTGGAGTCAAAGCGTTTTTTTTTTTTTTTTTTTTTTTTATTATTTTACATGTCGATCCCAGTTCCCTCTCCCTCCCTCCCTCCCTCCCCCCAAGCCCTCCCTCCCTCCTTCCCTCCCTTTTGTCCTCTCTACCCTCTCCCATGCACTCTAAACACCCTCCCCTCCCAACCCCCCATCACAATACAATATGTAGGGGAATGCCATCCAGTTGGGGTCATGTAGATCTGACAGGTCCCGTGAAGTAGGGACTAGGGCTTCTCTCCTATCTCTAGAATAAGGCAGTTATCCCTCCATGGGGGATATGTTTGCAAAGTCCTTTTGTGCACCAGGGATACATCCTGGCTCCACTGTCTGAGGTCTCTTAGACTGCTCAGACCTTCTGGCTGAGACCCATATTCAGGGGGGTCCGAGTCAGACCCCTGTTGGCTTCCCAGCTATCAGTCTAGTGGCCCTTAGCTCCTCCTTGTTCAGGTAAGCTGTCTCTATGTACTTCTACCGCATGGTCTTGTCCTCTCCATCTGCTTCTGGGTTCTAGTTTGACTCAGTGTTTATGTATGAGTGTTTGCTCCTGTTTTCAACAGGCATTAGTTGAGGACTCCATGGAGAAGTTAGTTGTTGATCTCACTCTCCGGGAAGGGCATTTATGATAGCCTTTCCACGGAAGCTGAGATTGTTAGTTGGGAGCAGTCTTGTAGTTCCCTCGACCTTTCTTTGTGTTCAACTTTATCTTCAAACCAATATTGGCTCCCTCTTTTATGTTCTCTCTCTCTGTCTCTGTCTCTCTCTCTCTTTCCTATTTTCCATTCCTAACCAGGCTCAATCCTCCTGGTCGCACATGCCTTCCTCTCCTCCCTCTCATTTTCTCCTACTTCTCTCTCCATTAGCTGTCCTCCCCCACTATACCTGAGGTCTGGGGGACTTGTCCCTTCCCAGTTCTGTGAGGGACTTTATATGAATCTCTTAGAATACAACTTGTATCCTAGTTCCTCTGGTGATGTGAATTATAGGCTGGTGATCATTTGATCTAGGTCTAAAATCCATATATGAGTGAGTACATACTGTGTTCCTCTTTTTGTGACTGGGTTACCTCATTCAGGATGGTTTCTTCAAGTGCCATCCACTTGCCTGCGAATTTCAAGATACCATTATTTTTTTCTGCAGAGTAGTATTCCATTGTGTAGATGTGCTACATCTTCATTAACCATTCTTCAATTGAAGGGCATCTAGGTTGCTTCCAGGTTCTTGCTATTACAAATAGTGCTGCTATGAACATAGTTGAACAGATGTCTTTGTTGCATTGATGTGAATCCTTTGGGTATATGCCTAAGAGGGGGATTGCCGGGTCCTGTGGTAAACCAATTCCCATTTTCCTGAGGAACCGCCATACTGATCTCCAAAGTGGCTGTATGAGTTTGCACTCCCACCAGCAGTGGAGGAGTGTTCCACTTTCTCCACATCCTCTCCAACATAAGTCATCACTGGTGTTTCTAATTTTAGCCATTCTGGCAGGGGTAAGATGGTATCTCAAAGTTGTTTTGATTTGCATTTCCCTGATAGCTAAGGATGTGGAGCATTTTCTTAAGTGTCTTTCAGCCTTTTTGATTTCCTCCATTGAGAATTCTTTCTTCAGTTCTGTACCCCATTTTTTAATAGGGTTATTTGGTGTTTTGTTGACTAGTTTCTTGAGTTCTTTGTATATTTTGGAGATCAGCCCTTTGTCGGATATAGGATTAGTGAAAATCTTTTCCCAGTCAGTGGGCTGCCGTTTGGTCTTGTCAACTGTGTCCTTTGCCTTACAGAAGCTTCTAAGTTTGAAGAGGTCCCATTTATTAATTGTTTCTTTCAGTGTCTGTGCCCCTGGAGTTATGTTCAAGAAGCGGTCTCCTATACCAATTTGTTCAAGGGTACCTCCTACTTTCTCTTCTAAGAGGTTCAATGTGGCTGGATTGATGTTGAGGTCTTTGATCCATTTGGACTTGAGTTTTGTGCATGGCGACAGACATGGGTCTATCTGCAGTCTTCTACACACCCTCATCCAATTGTGCCAGCACCATTTGTTGAAGATGCTGTCTTTGCCCCATTGTATAATTTTAGCTGTTTTGTCGAAAATCAGGTGTTCATAGGTGCGTGGATTAATATCAGGATTTTCAATTCGATTCCATTGGTCTACCTGTCTATTTTTATGCCAATACCAGGCTGTTTTCAGAACTATAGCTCTGTAGTAGAGCTTAAAGTCAGGAATGGTGATGCCTCCTGATGTTCTTTTATTGTATAGGGTTGTTTTGGCTATCCTGGGTCTTTTGTTTTTCCATATAAAGTTGATTATTATCCTTTCAAGGTCGGTGAAGAATTGTGGTGGGATTTTAATGGGGATTGCATTGAATCTGTAGATTGCTTTTGGTAAGATTGCCATTTTTACTATGTTTATCCTACCTATCCAAGAGCATGGGAGGTCTTTCCATTTTCTGGTATCTTCTTTAATTTCTTTCTTTAGAGTCACAAAGTTCTTATTATATAGATCTTTTACTTGTTTGGTAAGCGTTACACCAAGATAGTTTATGTTGCTTGTGGCTATTGTAAAGGGTGATGTTTCTCTGATTTCTTTCTCTGTTCTCTTTGTCGTCTGAAAAAAATAGGGCTACTGATTTTTTTGAGTTTATCTTGTATCCTGCTAGTTTGCTGAAGGTGTTTATCAGCTGTAGGAGTTCCCTGGTAGAGTTTATTGGGTCGCTTATGTAAACTATCATATCATCTGCAAATAGAGACAGTTTGGCTTCTTCCTTTCCAATTTGGATGCCCTTGATCTCCTTTTGTTGTCTTATAGCATTAGCTAGAACTTCTAGTACGATATTGAAGAGATATGGAGAGAGAGGACAGTCTTGTCTTGTTCCTGATTTTAGAGGAATTGGCTTAAGTTTCTCTCCATTCAGTTTGATGTTGGCAGTTGGTTTGCTGTATATTGCTCTTATTATGTTTAGGTATGTTCCTGTTATCCCTGACCTCTTTAATACCTTTATCATGAAAGGGTGATGAATTTACCCAAAGTAGAAAAGGGTAACAATGTTCCTGGGTTATTAAAATCACTTGTTTTCTTAATCTCTGTAACATGTGACACTATTCATTGCATTAGAAAGTCAACTGCTCCTTGGCTTTTATGACCTATTCTGATTTTACCCCTCCTCCCTAAAGGTTCACTTTTTGAAATCTCAAACATGTTTCCTTTAGGCTGCTTGCTTACTTATGTCTAAGACCCTCCTAACTCTTTCCTGCTCTTGTTTCTTGGGTCACTTCAATAGTGTTTAAACATACCTGTATCCTAGTGAGTATATATTTTGTATTTCTGCAAGTATTACCTGCTTCAATTCAAACTCTGAATATCTGGGTATTAAATATTATAGTCCCCAGACACCTTAATTTTCTATTGAGTAGCACTTCTTTATTTGGCTGCATTGTTTGTTGAATATTTTGGGAACTGAGAAATTCAGATGTGTGAAAGGCTTAGTTCTTGCTATAAGAGCCCAAAGGAAATAAAAATAAAGATAATATGTAAAGAATGAAATAGTGATGTTAAATGCCATAAAGATTATAAAACTGCTTCAAAGGAATAGGAAAGGAGTTGACATTTGTCATTAAGTAATGAAGTTGTAAGACCATTGTGGCTGGAGAATGAGGTCTATGAGAGGTCGAGTAGACCAGAGAGATCTTTGTGCTACATGGAAGAGTTTATATCTTACTGTTGGAAGATATTGGGAATGAGGTGATGTATTATATTCTTTTGCAGGGAGGGCATTTGAGACAAGATTTCTCTGTGTAGCCCTGGCTGTCCTGGACCTTGTTATGTAGACAAGGCTGGCCATCTGCCTGCCTCTGTCTCCTGAGTGTTGAGATTAAATGCATGCATCACCACTGCTTAGATTCTTTAGAAAAACAATGCTGACAAATTTCTTAAGAGGCTGCTGCAATATCTAGACATTGACTTGTAAGAACTATGCAGTAAAGTATGAGAAATAGTAAAATTTATGAAACATTTTGTAAAGAATATACTGTCAGGTTAGATTTGTCATATAAATGAATGAGAGATTTGATTACTTCTTTGACATAAATTTAAAATATTGGCTCCAGTTATTCAGATGAAAAGAGCAGGGGCAATAGAAGGGCTGGGCCACCTGATCATCAAGCAAAGAGGTTGAGCAGGCATTTGGATAGAAGATATCTGAATGAGAAATGTAAGCTTGATCATTATTAATATATAAAAAGTGTGAAAATGACTGTGATCACTCAGGCAAGAGGATATCCAGGACTTGAGATTTTCCAACTTTCAGTGGTCTGGTAAAGGATGAATTAAGAAAGGAACCTGAAATAAAAGAAAGGAATCTGGAAAGAGATAAAAGTTAAGGCTCAGCAGCCAGAAAAGAAACAGTAAAGAAAAGGTGTGGGAAAATTGGGCACATATTACAAATGTCTGGTACTTTTTCATAGCTCACAGTTTAAAGTGCTTCTGAGGGATTTTCTCTAGTGCTTGGAGTTGAACTGTGTTCAAAGTTTTGGGCGCTGATGTGCTATAGAGGAAGAATCCCTGTTCACAGACCCCGTATCCCTTGCATCTATCAAACTGAAGCGAACTGGTCATCTGAAAGTATTTTTATTTAAAGTATAAAATTTAGGATTTATTTAAGTTATTTAATTATAGTAAGGTCTCTTTACCTCCTACATGGCAATCATCAGACAAAGGAAGTCAAACTGATGTCACAAAAGATCAATTGTATGACTTAGGAGAGTGGGCACTTTATCCATTACAGTAAGAGAAAGATGGATTGTGAGCACACACCTTATAGAGATAGTATGGACAGGTGAAGGAGACAAGGTAGATCTCAAATGGTTGCCTGTTCTAGTTAGGACAGGCTAGCTCAGGCTGCACTTATCAGTCACACAGTTTCCAGTTGGGAATATGTAATACTACAGAGAAGATATACATGGACAAATCTCTGCTTGATACTTTGTAAGCAGAATTTACAATTATAATATTTTGTGTAATAGTTTTGATGACACATTTGTGGTTTGATGACAAACATTTCAGAGTTTTATGGTGTACTAGTCACAGTTCTAAAAGATTTACAGATGTTACGTTATTTAACCCACAAAATCCTCATATACACTTTGTGTTTTTTTTCCTCTTGTGGAAATAAGAAAACTCATCAAGGGTTATCAAACTATGACATGCTGTGTTGCTTTTCTAAGGCTATTTTATGGTGTGAGTGAGTTGGGGTGAGTGTGTGTGTGTGTGTGTGTGTGTGTGTGTGTGTATGTGTGTGTGTGTGTGTGTGTGTGTGTGTGTGTGGTGGTGGTGGTGACAGGCATTGGATCTCCCTAGACCTGGAGTTATAGGCAGGTGTGAGCAAACCAATGTGGATGCTGATCTGGATTTCTTTTTCACTTAAGTATATAAAAATTGTGTACTGTTTCATTTTTATAATATAGAATTTAATTTGCAATAGTTATAATAGACAAAATTCTGTACTGGGGTGTTTAATGGTGACACACTTGCTTGACATACATGAGGTTTTGGGTTTGAGTTCTATCATTGTAAACAAATAAGTAAATAAAGCTGAGTATAAAGAATGCTGCTAAAATGTTCTATAAAACTTTGGTGAAATAACTTTAATCTGTTCCTTTCATTTGTAATAGAAAAAGTATTACATTTTAATAAGAAGGTAGAATAAAGATAGTCTATCTTTTGTACAGATGTGACAAATTCCTTAGGTTTCCTAGACTCAAGATTTAGACCTTTTAATCCAAGGACTTGGATAAATTTAGGTTTAACATTTTTAGAAAGATTATGTCACAACTAAAGCTCTGTAGTTCATTTTAGCTCACACATTTGAAGGCACCTAATGTGATGGAACACCATGACAGTCTTGTGGCTACAGTAGAGATGTGTGGCACAGGAAACCTGGGTATGTAGTGCAGGTACATCTGGTACAGCTTTTTCATAGCTCCTGGTTCAAACTGCTTTTGAGTTTTCGTGTCTGTGTGTGCTGGGAGTTGAACCATGTTTGTGTTTGAGACATTTGGCATTAAGAGTGGAGAAAAAGTCCCCATTCCAAGACACTGTATTTCCTACTTCCATCAAACTGAGGCAAAGCAGACGTATGGAAGTATTTCAAATGCCACTTTACATTTTTAAGACACAGAAAAGGTAGAAGGAGTAGGAGGGGAAGGCAGAGACCCTGAGCGGAATTAAAAACAAAGCTGTTTACTCTGACATATCTTATTCAAAGACAGTGAGCTACAATCAGCTAAGAATTTAAATCACATGGCTTGTCAAATCTGTTCTTTGTTTATATGCCTTTCCCCAACAGTCTTATTTTTAAATACACTGCTATGTATCATAGTTTAAACTCCAGTTCTTTTGTAAGTTCCATAATCTTTGTCTTGAGTTGGCCAGTCTTTTATTTCATTCTTCCTCCACCCTGTCTTACTAGGTTAGGCAACACTTTAAATGAATTATTACTTATGTTGACTGTTTGGGAAGCAAAAGTAAGAGAAATATAATTGGTGACAAAGATACATGTCAAGAGACTTTACCCAGCTATTCTGGGTGCAAGTGTGGGTTTGTGTCACTTCACTTCAATCCTAATAACACATGTTTTTGGCTTGATAGGTCTTCAAGCAAATCAATACTTTTAGTTATGTGGGGTGGTAGGAATTGACCCCAGGGCCTCACATGCTAGCCAGTTTATATCAATAGCTTTCAGTACTTTGTAAAAATATTCAAGGTGTATTTGAGTAATGAATATGACAGAGAGCCTGAACTTTTACAGAATGACTACATGACACATATAGCTAAAACTGATATCAGAATATTGGTTTGTCTTTAAGAATGGTGTAGTCTTTCTTGGGGAGCTGGGGGTTCCAGAAACTTGTTGGCTACTCAAACTGCCCCAGTCAGTAGCTTTTGTGTTCTTGTTTTGAGAATTCAGGGAGTACAGAGGGCCAGTCTTAGAGCCCATGATGGATTTATAGGTGGGAACTTGAGAAGGGGAAAGATCCTTGGCATTTGAGTCAAGTGGCATGAAGGTCAGCTACATGGCAGGAAAGAGAGCTTCAGAGAAGGAGTAAGGAGGCTCAGATTATCTGCAAAAGGATACTTGGGTTCTGGCTAGTAACTGAAAGAAAAATACATAAGAGAAGGAAGAGGAAAATGTATGTCTTTGTGAGTGGCAGGCAGATCCAACAGAACCTCACGGAAGCTTGTAGGCATTGCACTAAGGGGCAGGAACCCTGAGAGGGAAAAGGAAAAGTACATTATCCCATTAAAGGGCTAACTGTTCCTATCTTTTTAGCATGATTTAAGGTGAACCCACATTCTTGATGAGTTGATCCCTTGAACCTTATTTTGCTAGGCAGCAACAGTTTCTCTTCATGCTACTCTAATATTCTCCATTCTGAAGATGTAGTCCTAAAATTATTTAGGTATCAGAGATCACAATTTTGGCATTTCTGTTCTCCATCCAGGACAGAACCAAGGACATTTTTGTCTTATGGTTAAAATCACAGATTGAAGCATCTAGTCCTGAACTACCTATATACCATTTCTATTTCCTGTCCTGATCAACACATATATATCATTAATGTTGATAATTAATTTTAGTAATACATTAACATTTATTTAACAGTATTAAATACACTCAGTATTTCGTGTTCTGAATACATTATTTAAGGAGCATGTAGGACAACATACAGTAAATGATAGAAGAAACATGCCATTGAAATAGAGAATGAATTTGTAAGTCATGGATTCATTTATAAATGAATAATGAAGATAATAGACCATGGTCTTTGCTCTTAAGAAATATAGGCTTGGGTGGGCAGACCTATTAGCACTGTGGTGCCACTGTAAGTGTTGTGTACTGTGTGAGGACTGTTCAGGAAGGGTCGGTTGCAGGAGATTTGGGATCTGAAAGGCTTTCATTCTTTGACGAGAAAGCCATGTTCTAGTGATCTTGCATTGAAGAGTACTTGGGAGCTTGACATGTCAAAAGGTGATGACATTATAAATTTTAAATACCAAGATCCTGGAAGAAAGTAACAACCACCAACTTATGTGGGCTATTAGGAGCCCGTGACTTTTACTTATTTGAATGAACTTATCACTGCATTTCTTGACATAACAGATGAAGATAAAAATCACCAAGGCGATCTATCTAAACAAAGTCATTGGATATTTATGATGTTAAACAGACATACTCTTTTTAATGTGAGGATTGGGTATTTGCTTGAATAGATGCCTAAAATGTCTAGCCTTATTAATTTTACATTAATTGTGATCTAACAGTTAAATTGATGTATGTTTCCTTTTAACTTGTTGAATATCTAAATATCACTAGGACACAAAGAATCTTGCCCTTACTGCCCAAGATTATATTGTTGCCACCATGGCCGTTTTCTCTGGTTTTTCAAAAATCCTTTCACTTTTTCTTTTAAAATTAGTGAATATGCTCTGCAATGCTTGTCACACATTAATGTCAATGAATCCAAGCTATGTTTAAGTTATCTGCTGGCATCTAGTAATTATCCAGAACCATGAAATGCATGGCACTGTCTTCTGATGTGGAAAATTTCAATCCTGAAGAGAATTCCTCAATTTAATACACATCTTTAAACACTTTTAATTTAAACTTTTTGGTATGAAAATTACAGATACTTTCTTTAATTAGAGTTCCTGTTTGATCAAGACTTCACTAGGTTTGCTGTCTCTAAACATAGAATAAATTATTAGAGAAATAGCATGTATGTTGCCAGGGCAAATTTCAGGTCATTTTTTAAAACTCTTTGATTTTCTAAGCAAAAATTTTCATTGTATTAGGACACTAATCAAGTTCTGTATAAATAATGAATTGTATGCATTAGAAGTAGTTACTAAGACAACATTACCTTACATGGAATTCGTTTGATTTTTTTTAAACACTCCACCCTCATATAAAATATATTAAAATAACTATATTCTGTCTTGAGAACATTTTAGCTAATGCTATTTTCACTCCTGTTTCAGAACAGCACTAAAACAAACAAACAAACAAACAATGATTCCAATCTGAGAATTTTATTGGTATCAAGAGACAATGTATGTGAATTCTGATACCTTTTCATTGCATGTGTGCTAGGAATTCCACTTTTTAAATGATATCCTGCCAGCTTTTTCACAATCCATTAATTCCTGGATCAGCATCAGAAGGAATGTCAGAGCAGAGTGAAATTCTTGTAAGACACAGATGTCAGGATCAAAAGTCAGAGGCATTCTCTGAGCAGCAGGGAAGCAAGCTTGTTAGACTTTAATCGGAACAATTAGTATCTACCATGTGACAGTCTCGATGCCCTGCCTTCTATGGTTGTAAAGTTCCAGCAGGCTGGAAAGACAGACTTCTAAGTTGGATGGAAAATTTCCTAAGCTTTTGGTCTCATTATCTTTATCTTAAGTTTTGTTGATTGTCTCCAAATATCCTTAAATAGTAATTGGTTGATGCACTTAGATAAAGTAGGGTCCAGCTTGCTGTGGAGCCAGATTTTCATCCTCTGTGAGTGAATGTAATGCAAAATGACCAGCTTTATGGATGTTGGTGATCTTTTGTGCCCAGGAGGCTTTACCGGCAATTTTATAGCTCAAGAGTGAAAGCTTTTACCATGTGCTCCCAGCTCACTCCAGAGAGACTCAATAAGTGTGAATCATTGATGAAGGAAAAGGACTTTAAATAGAGTGGATGGTGGTATGTTAGCTAAAGAATTTCTCAAAATTAGCTATCATATTTCTCCTTATCCTGTCACGAAACTAAAATATCACCCTTACAATAAAAAAATCCACCAGTTGTTTTCTGTACACACCAGTAAACTTATTTCTTCCAGTAATATTAGTTGTATATTTTCACTCACCTTTTTGTGTAGTTTGTAATAATAATTCCTTTATTTGTGTGTCTGTGTTGGGGATAATCTGAAGTATAATGAACTGTAACTTCAAAATTAATTTCTGGTGATGAGGAATGACCCTTTAAGGGATAGGCTATAACATAGCTGAGAAGATTTAGATACCAAAGTTACCTCTACTTTATAATAGGACCAGTCAGTTCATGCTTGGTAGAAAGGGTCATTATAATTAACTAGTGATAAGTATGTTTTAAGAAGCCAAGTACCATAGGCAAGAGTATGAATGACAGAACAGAGAACATAGAGAGGGGCCGGGAGTGGTTCTCCAGAGACAGGAGTGTAAGGCCGGGAATTGGTGGGCCAGCTAGAGGTGGAGCAGAGCTGTAGCTTCCCTCTTTCTCTGCATGCCACCCAAATAGTGATATATCTTCTTGTACCACTAAGATAATATTTTCTTAATATAATTAAAATGTTAAAGAGACCACCTTTAGAATTTAGTTCAAGAGAATTTAATAGTTGAGTTCATGTATATTAAATGGTGCCTGGTGTTGAACATTTTTATTATTATTATATTTTTGTGGTTATCTTAATCTGTTCTGTTTATGAAGCTGTAAATTCTATGTTTTGGTAAAAGTTCTTCCAGCAATTCATATGGCCCTTGCAGTTGTATTTGCTCACATTTTCTTTGAAATACTTTATATATATTCATTGTATGGGATACCATCTTCCATAGAGACACACAAGTATGCATTGTACACCTCCCCTACCCTCTACATCTTCCCCTTCCCTGCACCTATTAGTCACCCATGTTTCCCAAGACAGTTACTTTTGCTTCTAGTGTCACACCATATGTGCATACATGAGTTGCACGTCTCTATAAAATCCAGAAACCACAAGTGAGAAGAAACAGAACACATGTCTTTCTGAAATTTGGCTTGATTTCCTCAATATCATTGTCTCCATTGCATCCATTTTCATTCATGTAGTGAAACTTCCCTATGGCTGAGACAGCTCCATTTTGCATGTCCTTTGTCAGTTCCTTTGTTGGTGGATGTCTAAGTTGCTTCCATGACTTAGCTGTTGTGAATGGTGCTGTGGTGAGCATCATTGTGCTGGCTTGGAGAGCTTTTAAGTAGATGCTGAGGAGCAGTACAGCCAGATTGGTTAGCAGATCTAATTTTAGTTTGAGGGAACTTCCATACTTATTTCCATAGTGGCTGCATTCATTCAGAAGTCACACCACATCTCTGTTGTTTTCGTTTTCTTATTGACTGCCATTCTGACTGAAGTGAATTAATGTACTTTTAATTTACATTTCTCTTTTGAAAACTGTATGTTTATTCCAGATTTTTTGCTTGGGTATGCTTGATTTTTTTTCTTTGTAATTTAGGTATTAACCAACTTTCAGATCAGATGTATGTCAACAAAGATTTCTTTTTCCATTCTGTAGGCTGATTCTTCACTCAATTATGTATTTCCTTGGCTATAAAAATATTTTAATTTCATGAGGTCCTATTTGTTGACTGTGGCATTATTTCATGAGTGACTATAATCTTATTTAGAAAACCCTTGCTTATTAGTTATATTTCCTAACCAAAAGTTGCCTTCAACACAAATTCTGTGATCATACATTCTAAATAAAGTTGTCGAATTTTGGATCTGCCATGAACAAGGTTCCCGTTGAGTGACAATGGTAGAGTGAGTGATGTTTAACTCTATGGCAGGCCTTATCTGTGTACTTCAGAAATATGAGCATATTATTGAATAGCTTCCTCAAGTATAGAGAAAGATCTTATAAATTTTCATTTTGGTAATACTGATGGGATAGATAATAGCTGTTTACTTTGTGGAATAATTTCACATACATCATGTCATTTAGTCATAATACCATTCATTAGACCTGATGAGATCAGCTCAATATCATTAGTAATGTATTTGAGAGTCATCTCAATAATAAGTGCTGTGACCAGCATCAAACTTCATACGCTTTCCACTTCATTAACTTTGGAAAAATTATCATGGAATAGGATAATACTTTTGAAATACTTTAAGACACATCTTAGTGATGGGAGAAGCCATTCTATAAATATGTTTCTCATATTGGTTAATGACTAAAGCACTGTTGGCCAATAGGAAAGCAAGCTAGGCAGGACTAGGAGACAAGGAGGAGAGGGGAAGTAGTAGGGAGGAGTTCCAAGATGGAGGACGGAGAGAAGAATGCCAGCCCCTCTCTCCGGTAAGATAAGACCACGTGGAAGTACTTAGATTAATAGAAGTGGGTTAATAATTAAGACAGAGCTAGCCTATAAGAAGTTAGAAACAGGCCAACAGCATTGTATCCAATACAGCATCTCTGTGTGTTATTTGGGGCTGACACGGCAGAGGGACCAGACCGGCAGAAGGGAAAAAAACAACTCATAACATCTTAGAGTAAGCAGGTTTGTTTTATGTACCTGACATGTAATAAGAATATAGCTAGTCTCTGCTCACAATTCCTGAAATACAACTTCTAAACCTTATAATGTCCCCAATAATAGAAATGGCAGGAATCTCTTATATATTTGTTCTTAGCGACAGACTATCATGAGAGTTTCTATGATTTTTCAAGCTTCTGGAATGATAGTGTCTTGTACATGGTATGGAGATGCCATATAGCTGGGCTTTCTGGACAGGGCTGCTCTAAGAAAGAAGGCAAACAGAGCTCTATGGAAATGAAACATTCAGTGTAGACCTTGCTACTTTCTTTTGTAGAATATAATGTGAGCATTATCTATGTCACATGTTTTAATTTATTATTTTAAATTATATCTTATTAACTTTTCAAGATTTTCATACAATGTTTTTTGATCATATTCACTTCCTTCCCCAGCCTCTCTTTATCTACTACTTTGTATTGGTGTATAGCATACCATACCATACATTACCTCTTCACTAATGCATTCTTCCCTGGAAGGACTCTTTCTAGTTAGATGTTATGAATTATAAAAGTTGCTCTTGTATATGTCTTTGGGGAAATATAGTTACTCATTATTATGGGATGCAAACATCTAAGAGAGGTATTTTTGTTGTTAAGGCAAAAAGTGGGCATATTTTATTGACAAGTTTTCTGAAATGAACGGAGTGACTTATACATGTGTAGCTTATAGACTGGACCATGTCGAGGACTTAGGATTTTATTATAAATGTAATAGACCACTTTTGAGGCACCTTAAAGATTTATATTTATTGATTCACATTTCATGGAGATCACTCTATGAACAAGAGATGCAGGACCAGGAAGCAGGGAGAATAGTGAGGAGAAAAAAGCAGTGACTGTTTAGCACCTGTTTGACTTGTCCATAGTTGGCTCTCTATCTTTCAAACCTTTATTTAAGTGACTATGGAAATTAGACTTGTTCCTTGAAGTCTCAGCCTCAATAACTGACATTAGAGCCTCATTTCACCAGCTAAAACCACAAACTCTCTCCCAAGTGGTCTGTTTCAGAAGCAGATGAAGTTGTTAGTTCATAAATCCAGCCATAGTCTTCAGCTTGGAACCTAACTTTGTGATTGACATACAAATCTTAAAGCAAGACAAAAAGTTAGGTTGTGACATATTGTTTTATTTTATTTGTGAATTTGTGAACAACTGACTGCTTTGGCAATGAGTCCTAAACCCTCTTACAGATTGCCAAGGAAGGTTTTGGAAGCTGAAGCTTAGTGATAAATGATGCAGGATTTTCCTTTTAAAATGGCAATAGTTCTCCACAGATTTCTGTGGTACATTTGGTTGTGAATTCAGCATTAATACTTTTTTTGCTTCTTAGAGAACATAGTAATTGGATTTCACACTAGTAGGTTAGAATCCATAGAATTACTGTGATTATTATTTGATAACTGTTGTGTGATATATTTTGCTATGTTAACATTAAAACCCTTTTTTTTTTATTTAAGACAGAAAAGAGGAGATGATGGGCCATGTCATCTGTAAACATGTTTCTCTTATTGGTTAATGAATAAAGCACTGCTGGCCAATTGGAAAGCAAGATAGGCAGGACTAGGAGGAGAGAGGAGTAGTAGGGAGGAGTTCCAAGATGGAGGACAGAGAGAAGAACGCCAGGCCCTCTCTCCAGTAAGATGAGACCACATGGAAATACTTAGATTAATAGAAATAGGTTAATATTTAAGACAGAGCTCGCTGATAAGAAACTAGTAACTGACCTACAGCTTCATTTCTTAAAAAAAAAAAAACATAGAATCCAATTGGTTTTTTTAATAAAAACAATTATCAAAATGATAGAGAATCAACGGGAAAATGGAAGAACAGCTTGGGAAATAGGCAAAAACCAGGGGACAACAGAGGCTAATG
The DNA here is from genome assembly GCF_943737965.1 of Phodopus roborovskii. Taxonomy (NCBI): domain Eukaryota; kingdom Metazoa; phylum Chordata; class Mammalia; order Rodentia; family Cricetidae; genus Phodopus; species Phodopus roborovskii. The sequence goes on along the minus strand of NW_026125167.1, from coordinate 130,916 downwards.
TTACATTTTTGTCACTGAGTCACTGTCTCCTGACGGGATGTCCACATCCAGACACAATACAGACTACCTCTCATTAAGGCATTTGTACTCTACAATGGGGAAGGTCCTTCTGGGCTTCCAAGGAGAGAAATAAAGCATCATCACCCACCAATAATACGTTTCCATGGGAGATTCTCCTTAACTCAAATAGCTTCAGTACTGGATAATTCTAAGTCAAAGACAAAGAGGAAAAAAATATAGTCATGATTTTGTTCCAGCTTCCCTCTCCACCATTCCTTCCTTCCTGCAACACTTTGCTCTCCAGAATAACTGTGAAATCTCTTGAGTGGGATTAAAGGCATGCATTTCCATGCCTAGCTTCTAATTGTGTTTCTTTAGAAAAAGAATGACTTTTGCAATGAGTCCAATGCTAGCTGCTATGTGGTGTTTTGTTTCTATAAAATGTCTTGCTTTCTTTGCCAAACACAAGTACAAACCAAACCAGCTACATCTTTAACCAAGTTTAAAAGTGTTTAAAAGTTGGTAATGGTCCTATCAAATATGCCTCCTGTCCTGTAAAGCTTTTATATTTTATTTTCAGTTTTCTCTCTTAAATTTCTTGGGAAAATTTCAAAAGAAAAAGAAATCCCAAGATTTTCTGTAGTGGCGGGGGATCTTTCCTTCTCCGTGATTCAGAAGACTGCTGCATGTAAGTGGCTCACAGTTCCTGGCTAGAGTTGAGGATGTAATATATACTAAGAGAAAAATAACATATTGAAGAGCAAAATTATCTAAATTCATTAAAAATATCCATAAAAATTTAAAGTGTTATTTAAATCAAGAGAGCCACATACTTCAAAGTATATCCTTTAGTCCTTGGCTGAATTACTTTTTCTTTCTTTTCATGTTGCCACTTCCACTTACTAAAAAGGTGTGTGTGTGTGTGTGTGTGTGTGTGTGTGTGTGTGTGTGTGTGTATTAAGAGAATGAGATATTCTATAGAACTGACTACTGAAATTTTTCTTTTTTAATTTCTTTTATTATCATTATTTATTATTATTATTTATTTTATTACTTTACATGTCAATCCCAGATCCCCCTCCCTCCCACCCTCTCTGCCCCCTCACATGCACCCCGACCCTCCCCCTCCGGTCCCCCCTACCCAAATTCCACATGCAGGGCAATGCCATCCAGGTGGGGTCATGCAGATCTGTCAAGTCATTTGAATCAGGGACTAGGACTTCTCTCCTGTCTCCAGTCTAAGGCAGTATCCCTCCATGGGGGATGCGTCCGCAAGGTTCTTTTGTGCACCAGGAATACATCCTGGTTCCACTGTCCGAGGTCCCCCAGACTGCTCAGTCCCTCCAGCTGAGACCCACATTCAGGGGGGCCTGAGTCAGTCCATGCTGGATTCCCAGCTATCAGTCTGGGGGCCCGTCAGCTCCTCCTTGCTCAGGTCAATCGTCTCCATGTGCCTCTGCAACCTAGTCCTGTCCTCTCCCTCTGCATCTGGACTCCAGTTAGACTGAGTGTCCAGGCATGGGCGCTTGCCTCTTTCTCCAACAGGCACTAGATGAGGGCTCCATGACGGTGGACAAGTTAGTTGTTGATCTCACTATCCGGGAAGGGCATTTATGGTAGCCTTTCCTTGGTTGCTCAAATTGTTAGTTGGCGGCAGTCTTGTAGGTCTCTTCTCTTCAAACCAATAATGGCTCCCTCTTTTATGTTTTCTCTCTCTCTCTCTCTCTCTCTCTCTCTCTCTCTCTCTCTCTCTCTCTCTCTCTCTCTCTCTCTCTCTCTCTCTCTTCTGTCTTCTCTTCCTACCCTGACTCAATCTTCCTAGTCGCACGTGCCTTCCTCTCCTCCCATTCTCTTTCTCCTACTTCTCTCTCCATTCAGTGCCCCCCCACTTCCCATGTGCTCTGGGGGGACTTGTCCCTTCCCCCTTCTGTAAGGGACTTTATATGAATCTCTTAGAATACACCTTGTATCCTAGCTCCTCTGGTGGTGTGAACTATAGGCTGGTGATCCTTTGATCTAGGTCTAAAATCCATATATGAGTGAGTACATATCATGTTCCTCTTTTTGTGACTGGGTTACCTCATTCAGGATGGTTTCTTCAAGTTCCATCCACTTGCCTGCGAATTTCAAGATACCATTGTTTTTTTCTGCAGAGTAGTATTTCATTATGTAGATGTGCCCCATCTTCTTTATCCATTCTTCAGTTGAGGGGCATCTAGGTTGCTTCCAGGTTCTTGCTATTACAAATAATGCTGATATGAACATAGTTGAGCAAATGTCCTTGTTGCATGTATGTGGATCATTTGGGTATGTGCCTAAGAGGGGGATTGCTGGGTCCTGTGGTAAACCAATTCCCATTTTTCTGAGGAACTGTCTTACTGATCTCCAAAATGGCTGTATGAGTTTGCACTCCCACTAGCCGTGGAGGAGTGTTCCCCTTTCTCCACATCCTCTCCAGCATAAGTTGTCATTGGTGAAATTTTTCATATTTTAGGTTAATTCAGTGATATTTATTGAGAAATAAGTGTGTTCCAAGAACCTATGTAAGCCTGTTCATCTAAATTAAATTATTTATTTTCTGTGTATCTCCTTCAATGACACATCATCCAGTCTAAATGGATGCCTGGGGGTGAACTGAAAACTGTTTGATGTATGCAAGTCAGAGATAGAATAATACTGAATTTAATGAAATGAAGGGTATAACAATCATAGCTGCCAGGAAGCTTGAAATTCCTTTATGCGTATGAAAGGAATCAGGTTTCAGTTTTACACAATCACATGAAAATGGGAAATTCTTGATTTGTAGCATAAACAATGGTCCTAATTGTACCATACCTCTATTAGTGAGTGCATGGGGATAGAACACCATGTATTGCTATTTTAAAGTTTTTGTTCTCTCCAAATTCTTTTTTACTTTATTACCTTTGCATGTCTCTTTGAAATCCGAGCTCATATTCTGTAGTTTATCATACAAGCAAAAGATTTTTACAAATATAAAATCATGCTGTAATATCAATGTGTTTTTTCCAAGTGAACAGAATTTACCCTCAATCTGCAAGGCCACCTGTTTTTCTCTGTGAGAACTAAGTAGTATGAATAATAGCCAGGGTCCTTTTCCTTTCTTACAGGTCCATGCTTTTACAAGTACATCATTTCTAGGAATGTTACTATTACTAGAATGCATATCAGAGGTAGGCAGTCTAATGATTGAATCTATTGTACTCATAATTTAACAGTAGATGAGATTTCTGCAGTTCTTTCAGAAATGAACATGATTTTATATAATTTAAGCAATTGTAGAATTTTTAGACTGAAGCTAATAATTATTTTTCAAAAGACAATAGGAAGGTCAAATCTGCTTGATAAAATCATCTTGGATTTGAAGTTTAGATGATAGGAAAATAAATAATTTAAAAATTTACTACAAGTATAATACAAATCAATAATTAAAGTAAATTTCTATGTCTAAGCTATTTTGTCCCCTCTCTATGATAGAAATCTGTCAGTCAGACTGTCAGACTATTTCATTCACTTACTTTCTCTTTTATCAATTTCTTTTTATTAATGTTATATAAGCTGAAATATGCCAAATGAATTTCTCACAGAAGAGTAAGTCTTTTGAGAGATCATGAGTCTTTCAACAATATCTATCTAGACTGGTTAATTAGATGAGCTGAAATGTCTGAAAGCTTAACTCCCTAGGCTACAGTTTGACTGTGCTGCACACAGGAAACTGTTTCCCTAAGATAATCTTTAATTTTAAAAAAGTCTGCTAATCACTTTATATTGACCAGAGTTTAGGTATTATATAGTTATATTAGGAAGTCCTTCATTATTGAGTAGGCTGTGTGAGTAGTGATGGACAGTAAATTCTAAGTTGAAATGATGTTTGCTTAATTTTTGTTATTGTGACTTGTGGGAATTTTGCATGTTCTAACAGTTGATGCCCTAGAGTGAATAAATGTGATGTTTCCAGTCAGTCTGTGATGGAGCAGCAAGTTGTTACAATGTCAGCATTGGAAAGCTACAGAGTGTGCCAAATATTGCCTACAAGTTGTTTACAGAAAGAAAGCCCCAAAGAACCCCAACCATGCCTACTTGTTTTCACACTGTGTACTGTCTGTAGATCTTTTGTACAACAATATAACAGAATTGAGTTGAACAAAAACCCTGTGTCAGAAAATTTGAATATATTTATTACCTGACCCTTGAAAGAAAAAGTCTACAAACTTCTAGTCCATTGGCATAGCCAATGTTCTTTATGTATTAATTGGTGCCATGATGATTAGAGTGTAGAATTGTCCTATCAGGATGCTGATTTTCCCTGCCCTACTTTTATCTACGTTTAGATATTGGGGATTTTATTCTCATATCCTCTTGTGTTCAAACAAAGCTAGATGTTTAATAGGCTCTGTGATGATTAGATTCTCAGGACTGTTAATATTTGACGTCATGGTGTGTGAGTGGAGTGGGTGAAAGGAATGTTATAGAATATAGTATAAATTTTAAATTCATTATTCTTTTTGTCTGCAAGTGAATGGAATCCAGTGTATATTGATGAATATCATTTCTTTATTATTCAAGTGTAGGTTTTCCACTAAGAGGATAGAATATCCAAAATATCACCATTCAATTTTGAAGCCATGGTGATTTGCTCATTGTCTTTTATTTCCCACATCCCTCTTTTCTTGACAACCTTTAACAACAACACAAACTCCTTAAGAAATGAAATTCCTCATCCGTTCTACTTCTTGGGTTTTCAGAACCAAAAGAAGAGATGAAGAATCTACAAATGACCCCTGGAGATACGTTTTCTTTGCCTGACCAGTCAGATCTAAGTGAAATAGGTAGGAGGGCTAGGATGACACCAGCATACACTTCTGGGAATGATGGACATGTTCTGCTCAGTCTAACCTCTTATCTAGGGGGCCTTCCATCTGAGCTATTGATGTAGCTCTTAGGTGGTGCACCATTTTCCCTTTTCTCTGAACAAACTCAGTGCTTCTTACTTTCTGAATCATCTCTCTCCAACTTTGAATACTATGTTTTATTTTCTTACAAATTGACATCATAGACATCATAATATACCTTCCACACATTGCAAACTCTGTTTGCACTGTGCTAGAATCTCACATGTATCACATTTTCCTTCCTTGAAGGTTAGCTTCTGCTACTTCTGTTTTAGGAAAGAAAAGTATGTTTTTGTTGCTGTTTTGTTTTTTCAAGACAGGGTTTCTCTGTGTAGCTTCAACTGTCCTGTAATTTATTCCGTCGACCAGGCTGACCTACCTTTGCTTCTCAAGTGCTGGATTAAAGGTATGAGTCACCACTACTCAACTAGTATGTTTTAACCCAATACTGTCTCTCCAAGGCACAGGTTGTATGCTCTTTGCTGAAGTCTTTCATTGTGTTCATAGCCTTCAACTTTGGCAGTGAATGACGTCTGTGTCTTTTTTGTTTGCATGCATATGTTATCTTCCTGGCTATGGCACAAACTCCACAAGGTAGAATTTTAAATCTACTGACATCTTGTATAATATTTTGCAAACAATAATATGAGTAAATGGATTAATAAACAACTGCTTTTTTTGCAATGTGGGTAATAACACAAAAGTAGTGCAAGCCATTCTATTCTGGTTTAGGTGTTTGTCATCTTTCTGGACATAGTTATGAGGTAAGGACATTGCACTAAGTAGATGGTCCCTTTATTTGAACCACCATATTACATCCAGTCTTCCTATAGTAAAACTTGTTGAATTTACATCTCTGTTCTTTCCATAAGCATACAAATGTTCATTTGCTTCTTTTATACCTTAGTCTTAACTTTTTCATTGTCATTATGTAATAAATGATTGCAAAATCCAATAACATTTTCATAATTATGTAATGCTTACATATGAAGCATTAAATTATACTTATACATATTAATTCTTACAACAATGTTAATAGTACTATTACTAAATTTTCTTACAAATGAGAAAATTGAACCTAAGGGATGTTAACTAGATCTCTTATATTATATTACTACATGGCTAGGAAGTGAAAGAGCTGGGAAAGTAACGAAATTTGTCTCCAAAGCCCACTTCCCTAATTTGCTAACAATTGCTTCTTCCGATTTCTTTCAGTTGTTCTTATCTTGAAAGCTGTGTCCAGTCATATTTTACATGTTTGTCAGTTATGTCATGTGGGCTTAATCATTGACCCCTAGAACACTGTATGAAATGATTAAGACATTTTGTGGAAAAATACAAGAGAGCTATAAAAGTTTCTCCCTTACTTGCATTTAAAGGATTTACGATTTAGTTGCCCATACAAAATACACAAATATCAAATAGTCATCGGAAGACATCAGAATTAGGTTCTAATTGGTCAATGCAAACAAGTCAAACCTAATAGATTGTTAGAGTTAAAGAAAGAGGGTCTTAGGCCACTGTACTTATTTACAGTTGAATTGTTTGACAATGTACAGTGATGTGCTAATTTGGAACACAAAAACATTGCAACCAAAGAGTTTAAAGAGTTGGAGGATGAGACTACATCTCAAACAGTGTTAGAAAAAATGGAGATCAGTACTGATAATTACCTTCAAAGAACTTCCTAGATTAGGAGGAATTTAATTTCAAACTCAAAGTTGGACAAGCTATATTGAGGGGGATTGTTCATAGGTATATGTGTGTGTGTGTGCAATTGAATGAAAACATACATGTAAGAATTATATCATTTCCTTGTTCACTATTGTATTTTCACCATTGTTTAGTGATGATGGCTGCCATTTTGACACAATGCAAATGCTTAAGTCTCACCCAGAGTAGTTGAATAATAAACTTTAGAAGTTGACTTTGGCCTTCAAAAGTATCTTTAAAGTACTCAATATTACATAAAGCCCCACATGATTTTAACATGAAGATGGGATTGAGGGTATGGAAGCATATGGACATGGTATCGTCCCATGCCATCATTTGATAGGATCAGTTTATAATGATGAGTTAAATGTGATTGAGGGTCTATAGTCAGCACTCAGTAGACAGCAAAATGGTGTAGCTAAACAGAAGAGTCTGAGAAGAGATGAGATATGGATAAAGGGGGTAAGAGAGAAATGGTTAAGAGGGTGATTAGAAGGCCTGCTAAGAAAGCAACTATAGCAATTATGAATTAAGAGGTTGAAGCCTTCTTGCTCAGGGTGGTTTTCTGGAAATTGAAAAAAAAAGTTGTAATCTGAGAATTTTCACAAAGGCTTGTTAAAGAATGAGGAAAAAAGAAAACCCCAAGAAATTAAATGGCAGGTCCTTGGCAAATACAAGGTTTCCTTACTAAACACTTTAAGCGTGATACTTGGAGTATGACAGCGTAACATTTTTGAAAACTCATATTCAAATATACATAAATTAATATTTAATAGGGGTGAACTTTTCCTAATATCAAAATTCTATATGAATATCAAAGAGTACTGTTTTCTGTTACTATATTTGAATGTCCATGCAATACTTTTTCTTACATTTATGCTTCAACAAATGTGTTTCTCTTTTTCTAGCCCCCAATGTGTAAACATTAATCGAGTGAAATGTAGTTGTGTATTAGTTCTAATTTCCCAATTTATGGTATGTTACATGTTACATGGGCCTTCTTATTGTGACATCTGGCTATGATATCAGACTACTTAACAAGTGTGGCTTGTTACTAGGTGGAGAGAATCAACTGCTGGCGTTTTAAGGTCTTGAGGATGTCAGAGCAGTTTCTGAACTTCTCTAACTCTCCATCATTCAAGGACAGATTCTATGGCTACTGTATACAGGAGAAGTCACAGCAGGGCATGAAGAGCTTTTCTAAGGTCCTATGTTTTGCATTTATGTCTCATTGGCTAGTTCTGTAGGATGGGAAATAAACTGTTTCAGCTAGGTACATTAACTAGGGTTGCTTGGTGAGAAAGTCACATTGCTAATGATAGTGCATACATTCTTTCTTTGAAAAAAATCATATTAAACACTTACTGCATCTCAGGCATTTCTCATATGAGTAGTATATCTATAGTCCTCATTGTCAGGGAGTCTTGATCTATTCAGAGCAAGTCTTGAGACAAACCATGACACACACACACACACACACACACACACACACACACACACACACACACGAAGGCATCTTAGCTAACATACTCAAAAAGTTTACAAGTAATTTTACTTTCACAGATTTTTTTTTCATTTTGTATCAATCTTTTATCAATTTCTTTGGTATTATGCCTTAAATTACTTTGGAAAAAAGTATTAATGTCATGAAATGAACATATCCAATTCACAAATAAAACCAATAACCCATCTGTAACTTAGTCTGCTTTTAGTATGATTTTTGGTCACTTAATAAAGTATCTTGACTTGGGGGGCTTTGACTCAAAAACAGTCTAGAAAAAAATTATCTTTTCTTCTGTCCCTTTCTTCATCCATTCAAAATAATTTTTAGAATGCTGTTAGGCTCAGTGTTTAGCTGTGGGTGTCTGCTTCTGCTTCCATCTGCCGCTAGATGAAGGCTCTAGGATGAATCAGTCTACCTTAAGATTAAGTAATTCCACTCTTAGGCATATACCCAGAAGATGCACAATCATACAACAAGGACATCTGTTCAGCTATGTTCATAGAAGCATTATTTGTAATAGCCAGAACCTGGAAACAACTTAAATGTCCCTCAACTGAAGAATGGATTGAGAAAATGTAGTATATTTACATAATGGAGTTTTACTCAGAGGGAGAAAAACAATGGAATCTTGAAATTCACTGGCAAATGGATAGAACTAGAAGAAACCATCCTGAGTGAGGTAACCCAGTCACAAAAAGACAAACATGGTATGTACTCACTTATATATAGCTTTTAGACATAGAGTAAAAGATTACCAGTCTACAATCCATACCTCCAGAAAAGCTAGAAAGAGGGCCCTCAGAGAGACATACATACATGGTCCCCCAGAGAAAGGGAAAGGGACAAGATCCCCCAAGCAAATTGGGAGCATGGGCGGGGGAGTGAGTTAGGAAGAGGAGAGCAGAGGTTGACATGATGGAGCAGGAAGATTGAGTTAGGGAAAGAATAAAGGAGAACAGGAAAAGAGATACCATAATAGAGGGAGCCATTATAGGTATAAAGAGAAATCTGGCACTAGGGAAATGTCCAGAGATCTACAAGGATGACCCCAACTAACAATCTAAACAATAGTGGAGAGGCTACCTTAAACACCCTTCCCCAATAATGAGATTGATGACTACCTTATATGCCATCTGAGAGCCACCATCTAAGTGTATTCTTTATAACAAACTCCTGAATATAAATAAATAAGTCAATTATGTGTATTTTTTGCTCCCGGAATAAAAAACACAATCCCTTGGATAAAACACTGATGTCCCATTAAACAAACATATACTTAGTATCTTTTGAACTGTACATTTTGTAATTGGTGAATTCTTCCCAAAGATTTGTGAATAAATATTTTAAAAAATTAGCTCTTACCTTATTTCCAGCACTTTCCTAGATGTGTTGCTTAGTTTATTTGTATATTTGATAATGTTTGAGCTGTCTCCATTTGTAGTACTCAAGATGGATGTTATTATCCTTACATTACAGATGAGGTAACCAAAAAACCCACAAGAAATGTCCAAGCTGTTGTTAGAGGTGATTTTGTTCTCTGGGGTCTTTTTATTTACCTGCAAACACAATAGTAACATCCTTAAGGTAATAAAAAATGATCACATAATACTTAAATTGAGAGTTGAGCTACTCAGAAGAGAAGGAATGACATGGCCTTAGTAGGATTTACAAAGACTCTGTACCCAGCTCTTCTGTGGCTTCCCCTGTAGCCCGCCACTCCCCTTTTTCTTTGGTCTTACTTCTTTACCAAATAGCCCCGCTCCTCTACTGTCCCCACAGAAAGGTTCTTTCTGCCTGGAGTGCTTTGACTTCCCTCTAGCATGTTATTTCTCTTGGTGCTTGAATGTGCCTTTCTCAGACACCCTCCTGTCTCTGAGAAGCATTCCTTTGTATGTTTCAGTTCTTTGTGGAAACTTAAGGAATTTTTGTTGTCTTCAGCAGGATCTTCTTGCAAAGTAGCCTAGACTGAATTTCTTTTCTTTTTCTTTTTTCTTTTTTTTTTTTTACATTGCAATGAAGTTTTATTTAATTAGCTAATATGATAGACAGGTGTAGTTGTATTTTGTTTTTTGGGCTACAAGCTCACAAATAACACATTGCACATATATGCCAGTTTGCTTCCTGGGCCATCCATGGAGGAATGGCTTCTGACTCTTCACAAGAGTGTGAAGTGGCTGGTTTACACATACCAGGCATTATAGCATTCCTCCAATCTGTTATCTGCTCCCTTACTCCACCTAGCACCTCCTGAGATCTCTCTCATAAGCACCCCTCACCCCCAGCACTAACCTCCTACAGCCAGCTGGTTGAATTTCTTATCTGCCTATCCAGTACATTCAAGACAGGATGCTAAACTCCAACATTCTCCAGTACCAACTGTGGAATGCTGGCCACCCTAACACATACCTACAGAGAACTCTGGAAGTCTAAATGCCAAGACTTGCATTTCTAGAGGCTGTGATCCTCCCCTGAAACCTGGCTGGTGTTCCTCAGAGAGTGGAAACCTGCCAACCCACAACCCAGGGACACTGACAACTAACTCACTTGGCCCATGAACATCGTCACAGCTGTTAGACTGAATTTCTTTTACCTCATGGTCCATCAGAATCCAAAATAGCTGGGATTTCAGGCATGAGCCACAGCTATTTTATTAAATCATCCTTCTTCTTTTTTAAAAACCATGCCCGTACTTAGCTGCCATTTTCTTTACTGCATGCCAAGTGTTTAGAAAATGTCAGGATCTTATTATTCATTGAACAAAGGACAGAATGAAGGGCTACCCAGGGTAAGGCATAGGTGTGGATGAGGGAAGGGTGAGTGTAAAAGGTATGGCTTTTAATCATCATTAAGGGAGAATTCATGACTGGGTGGAGAAGAAATGAGATGGGCTCTTGAGGTGGGAAGAATGCCTTACATCAGTATTTAAATTATATAAACACTTGCTTTCATTAAATACTTTTGTGTACATGCTGTGATGGTTTCAACGAATACTTGGTCCCTACTTAGTGAAACGGTTTTAGGAAGAATTAGGAGTTGTTGGAAGAGGTGTGTCATGAGGAGTGGGATTTTAGGCTTCAAAAGCCCATGACAGGCCCAGTCTCTCTCTCTGCTTCCTGGATTAGGCATAAGGTGGCAGCTACTGTTCCAGCACTACATCTGCCTTCCTGCTGTTATGATGGCCATGGACTCTAAACCTCTGAAAATGTGAGCCTCCATTAAATGGGTTGTCCTATAAGTTTCCTTGGTTATGATGCCTCTTTACAGCAATAGAAAAGTCACCAAGAAACATGACAAACAGGCTGTGGTCTAGCTAATCCAACAGTGGCTAGTTATGAATGGAAAGTCCAGGAATCCAGAAGTTCCTCAGTCCTTGAGGCTGGATGTTTCAGCTGGTCTTCAGTAGATACTGGAATCTTAAAGAAGTAGGTTTTAATGCCAGTGAAAAAAAATGGACTCTCAAGCAAGGAGAGAGCAAGCAGGCAAAGAGCAAATGCATCCTTCTTCCATGTCTTTATATAGGCTTTCAGAAGAAGGTGTGACATAGATTAAAGGCATGTATCTTCTCACCTCAAGATGCAGATTAGAAGTGGACCTTTCTACTTCAAATTATGAAAAAGATCTCATTTTTGAATTTTAATTAATTACAGATGTAGTCAGATTGAAAGATTAAGACTAACCATGGCATCATTTTATCTTTGTGCCCTAGGTAAGGCATAACAGAATAACTGAGGTAAATTCTGTTTCTGATGGTACTCGATTTTAAGATGTTTTTAAAATTTTAAAGTGTGTGTGTGTGTGTGTGTGTGTGTGTGTGTGTGTGTTTGTCTGTGTGTGTTTGTATACTTCTAAGTGCAGAAGAGGACACTGCATCCTCTTGAACTGTAGGCCCAGGAAGTTCTGAGCTGCCTGATGTGAGTGTTGGGAACAGAACTCAAGTCCTCTGCAGGAGCAGAGTGTACTATTAACAACTTAACTCCAGCCTCTTCAACTGGAGGTTTCTTTTCTTTTTTCCTCCTCTTGCAGAAAACTTCTCTTTTGGCTTTTATCAGAGGATGTAATTAATTCAAATAGGTCATTGTTTTTTATGAATAGCAGTTCTTAATTTTTCAAGTATTACCCTTTTAGAAAAGAAAACAAAATGCTGTACTTGATAACAAAACTATCAAATACTTCAATAACAAGTTATCTCTTTTTCATACCTCTGAGAAGCAACCATGGTTATTAGTCCCTGTGCACTTTTCCTGGAATGTCACCTCTATAGACAAGTTTCTCCTCTGTCCCCTGCATCTCAGTGTCCCTACTGCTCCTTGTCTGCCCCCCTTCATTTTAGCAGGTCATATACTGTACAGTACCTTTGTTTGGCTAACATATTTTGAAGGAATATAACATGCTTTGTATATCTGCCTTATAACATATGGATACATCATGAGTTTATTTAACAGTTTCTATGTTGATAAATGCATACTATTTTTAAAAGTCTTTGGTCATTACAAACAATGCTGCAATGATTATCCATGCATTTTGGAACTTTTTTTTTTTTTTTTTTTTTTTTTTTTTTTTTTATTTAATTTTATATAACAAAGTCCAATTAAATGAAAACAAACATTTATACACAATATTTGGGAATTTGGGCGTCGTTCTTTCCAAACTACTTCCTGCTGGTAAGGGGCGCTGTCTTGGGGGATTCGAAGAAGATTCAGATATCCTAGCTGTAGTCTGTAGGGCTGTTTTGTCCAGCTGTTTGGAATGTAGGATCAGCTTGTACTCTGTTTCAGGCGGTCTGGTGTGATCAAACCACATTAGTCTGGAAGGAATCCACATCTTTTCATTTTCTGTGGAAACAAAAATAGAAATACTTTTCCCCAGTAACTTGTTCTTCAACTTAAATTTTGGAGTCAAAGCGTTTTTTTTTTTTTTTTATTATTATTATTTTTTTTTGGTCTCCCCCTTCCCCCTCCCCCCCCCCCCCCCCCCCCCCCAAGCCCTCCCTCCCTCCTTCCCTCCCTTTTGCCCTCTCTACCCTCTCCCATGCACTCTAAACACCCTCCCCTCCCAACCCCCCACCACAATACAATATGTAGGGGAATGCCATCCAGTTGGGGTCATGTAGATCTGACAGGTCCTGTGAAGTAGGGACTAGGGCTTCTCTCCTATCTCTAGAATAAGGCAGTTATCCCTCCATGGGGGATATGTTTGCAAAGTCCTTTTGTGCACCAGGGATACATCCTGGCTCCACTGTCTGAGGTCTCTTAGACTGCTCAGACCTTCTGGCTGAGACCCATATTCAGGGGAGTCCGAGTCAGACCTCTGTTGGCTTCCCAGCTATCAGTCTAGTGGCCCTTAGCTCCTCCTTGTTCAGGTAAGCTGTCTCTATGTACTTCTACCGCATGGTCTTGTCCTCTCCATCTGCTTCTGGGTTCTAGTTTGACTCAGTGTTTATGTATGGGTGTTTGCTCCTGTTTTCAACAGGCATTAGTTGAGGACTCCATGGAGAAGTTAGTTGTTGATCTCACTCTCCGGGAAGGGCATTTATGATAGCCTTTCCACGGAAGCTGAGATTGTTAGTTGGGAGCAGTCTTGTAGTTCCCTCGACCTTTCTTTGTGTTCAACTTTATCTTCAAACCAATATTGGCTCCCTCTTTTATGTTCTCTCTCTCTGTCTCTGTCTCTCTCTCTCTTTCCTATTTTCCATTCCTAACCAGGCTCAATCCTCCTAGTCACACATGCCTTCCTCTCCTCCCTCTCATTTTCTCCTACTTCTCTCTCCATTAGCTGTCCTCCCCCACTATACCTGAGGTCTGGGGGACTTGTCCCTTCCCAGTTCTGTGAGGGACTTTATATGAATCTCTTAGAATACAACTTGTATCCTAGTTCCTCTGGTGATGTGAATTATAGGCTGGTGATCATTTGATCTAGGTCTAAAATCCATATATGAGTGAGTACATACTGTGTTCCTCTTTTTGTGACTGGGTTACCTCATTCAGGATGGTTTCTTCAAGTGCCATCCACTTGCCTGCAATTTCAAGATACCATTATTTTTTTCTGCAGAGTAGTATTCCATTGTGTAGATGTGCCACATCTTCATTAACCATTCTTCAATTGAAGGGCATCTAGGTTGCTTCCAGGTTCTTGCTATTACAAATAGTGCTGCTATGAACATAGTTGAACAGATGTCTTTGTTGCATTGATGTGAATCCTTTGGGTATATGCCTAAGAGGGGGATTGCCGGGTCCTGTGGTAAACTAATTCCCATTTTCCTGAGGAACCGCCATACTGATCTCCAAAGTGGCTGTATGAGTTTGCACTCCCACCAGCAGTGGAGGAGTGTTCCACTTTCTCCACATCCTCTCCAACATAAGTCATCACTGGTGTTTCTAATTTTAGCCATTCTGGCAGGGGTAAGATGGTATCTCAAAGTTGTTTTGATTTGCATTTCCCTGATAGCTAAGGATGTGGAGCATTTTCTTAAGTGTCTTTCAGCCTTTTTGATTTCCTCCATTGAGAATTCTTTCTTCAGTTCTGTACCCCATTTTTTAATAGGGTTATTTGGTGTTTTGTTGACTAGTTTCTTGAGTTCTTTGTATATTTTGGAGATCAGCCCTTTGTCGGATATAGGATTAGTGAAAATCTTTTCCCAGTCAGTGGGCTGCCGTTTGGTCTTGTCAACTGTGTCCTTTGCCTTACAGAAGCTTCTAAGTTTGAAGAGGTCCCATTTATTAATTGTTTCTTTCAGTGTCTGTGCCCCTGGAGTTATGTTCAAGAAGCGGTCTCCTATACCAATTTGTTCAAGGGTACCTCCTACTTTCTCTTCTAAGAGGTTCAATGTGGCTGGATTGATGTTGAGGTCTTTGATCCATTTGGACTTGAGTTTTGTGCATGGCGACAGACATGGGTCTATCTGCAGTCTTCTACACACCCTCATCCAATTGTGCCAGCACCATTTGTTGAAGATGCTGTCTTTGCCCCATTGTATCATTTTAGCTGTTTTGTCGAAAATCAGGTGTTCATAGGTGCATGGATTAATATCAGGATTTTCAATTCGATTCCATTGGTCTACCTGTCTATTTTTATGCCAATACCAGGCTGTTTTCAGAACTATAGCTCTGTAGTAGAGCTTAAAGTCAGGAATGGTGATGCCTCCTGATGTTCTTTTATTGTATAGGGTTGTTTTGGCTATCCTGGGTCTTTTGTTTTTCCATATAAAGTTAATTATTATCCTTTCAAGGTCGGTGAAGAATTGTGGTGGGATTTTAATGGGGATTGCATTGAATCTGTAGATTGCTTTTGGTAAGATTGCCATTTTTACTATGTTTATCCTACCTATCCAAGAGCATGGGAGGTCTTTCCATTTTCTGGTATCTTCTTTAATTTCTTTCTTTAGAGTCACAAAGTTCTTATTATATAGATCTTTTACTTGTTTGGTAAGCGTTACACCAAGATACTTTATGTTGCTTGTGGCTATTGTAAAGGGTGATGTTTCTCTGATTTCTTTCTCTGCCTCTTTGTCGTCTGAAAAAAATAGGGCTACTGATTTTTTTGAGTTTATCTTGTATCCTGCTAGTTTGCTGAAGGTGTTTATCAGCTGTAGGAGTTCCCTGGTAGAGTTTATTGGGTCGCTTATGTAAACTATCATATCATCTGCAAATAGAGACAGTTTGACTTCTTCCTTTCCAATTTGGATGCCCTTGATCTCCTTTTGTTGTCTTATAGCATTAGCTAGAACTTCTAGTACGATATTGAAGAGATATGGAGAGAGAGGACAGCCTTGTCTTGTTCCTGATTTTAGAGGAATTGGCTTAAGTTTCTCTCCATTCAGTTTGATGTTGGCAGTTGGTTTGCTGTATATTGCTCTTATTATGTTTAGGTATGTTCCTGTTATCCCTGACCTCTCTAATACCTTTATCATGAAAGGGTGTTGAATTTTATCGAAGGCTTTTTTCTGCATCTAGGGAGATAATCATATGGTTTTTCTTTTTCAGTTTGTTTATATGGTGGATCACGTTGATAGATTTTCGTATGTTAAACCATCCCTGCAATCCAGGTATGAAGCCTACTTGATCATGGTGGATGATTTCTCTGATGTATTTTTTGAATTCGGTTTGCCATTATTTTATTGAGTATTTTTGCATCGATGTTCATCAGGGATATTGGTCTGTAGTTTTCTTTCTTAGTTGTGTCTTTGTGAGGTTTGGGTACCAAAGTTATTGTGGCCTCATAAAAAGAGATTGGCAATAAACCTTCTGTTTCTATCTTGTGGAACAGTTTGAGGAGTAGTGGTATTAGTTCTTCCTTGAATGTCTGGTAGAATTCTGCACTGAATCCATCTGGCCCTGGACTTTTTTTCGTTGGAAGGCTTTCGATGACTGCTTCTATTTCATTTCGGGTTATAGGTCTATTTAAGTTGTTTGTCTGTTCTTGATTTAATTTTGGTAAGTGATAGTTATCCAGAAACTTGTCCATTTCCTTTGAATTTTCAATTTTTGTGGAATACAGATTTTCGAAGTATGACCTGAAAATTGTCTGGATTTCCTCTGTGTCTGTTGTTATGTTCCCCATTTCATTTCTGATTTTGTTAATTTGCATGTTCTGTCTCTGCTTTTTCGTTAATTTGGATAAAGGTTTATCAATCTTGTTGATTTTCTCAAAAAACCAACTCTTTGTTGCATTGATTTTTTGTATTGTTTTCCTGGTTTCTATTTTGTTGATTTCAGCCCTCAAGTTGATTATTTCCTGGCGTCTGCTCCTGCGGGTGAATTCGCTTCTCTCTGTTCTAAGGTTTTCAGTTGCGCTGTTAATTCATTTATGTGACTATCCTCTGTTTTCTTCATATGGGCACTTAGTGCAATGAACTTCCCTCGTAGCACTGCTTTCAAGGTGTCCCATAAGTTCGGGTATGTTGTATCCTCATTCTCGTTGAATATTAGAAAGTCTTTAATTTCTTTCTTTATTTCTTCTTTGACCCAGGAGTGGTGCAATTGCACATTGTTCAGTTTCCATGAGTTTGCAGGTTTTCTGCTATTTGTATTGTTGTTGAATTCCAATTTTAAAGCATGGTGGTCCGATAAGATACAGGGGACTATTTCTATTCTCTTGTATCTGTTGAGGTTTGTTATGTCTCCTAGTATGTGGTCGATTTTAGAGAAGGTTCCATGTGGAGCAGAGAAGAAGGTATATTCTTTTGTCTTTGGATGGAATGTTCTATAGATGTCTGTTAGCCCCAGTTGAGACATAACTTCTGTTAATTCTTTTGTTTCTTTGTTGAGTTTCTGATTTGTGGTCCTGTCTAGTGTTGAGAGTGGTGTATTGAAGTCTCCCACTATAAGTGTGTGAGGTTTTATATGAGCTTTGAGTTTTAGTAGTGTTTCTTTTACGAATGTGGGTGGCTTTGTATTAGGGGCATAGATGTTCAGAATTGAGACTTTGTGTTGATGGATTTCTCCTGAGATGAATATGAAATGACCATCTTCATCTCTTTTGACTAGTTTTGGTTTGAAGTCTAGCTTGTTAGATATTAGGATAGCTACGCCTGCTTGCTTCTTATTTCCATTTGATTGGAAAATCTTTTCCCAACCCTTTACCCTGAGGTAATGTCTATCTTTGGAGCTAAGATGTGTTTCTTGTATGCAGCAGAAGGATGGATTCTGTCTTCGTATCCATTCTGTTAATCTGTGTCTTTTTATAGGTGAGTTAAGACCATTAATGTTGAGGGTGAGTAAGGACCATTGATTGTTGATGGTTGTTTGATTTAGGTTTGTTGTTGGCAGTGGTATTGTGAATATATTTGTTCTGCTTCACCCTAGGTTTCTGGTGTAGTTGGATTATCTGTTGCCTACATTTTTGTGGGCGTAGTTACCTTCCTTGGGTTGGAATTTTCCTTCCAATACTTTCTGTAGGGCTGGATTTGTAGATACATATTGGGAAAATCTGGTTTTGTCATTGAATATCTTGTTCTCTCCATCTATATTGACTGAGAGTTTTGCTGGATATAGTAGCCTAGGCTGGCATCCGTGTTCTCTTAATACTTTTAGAACATCTATCCAGGACCTTCTGGCCTTGAGGGTTTCCATGGAGAAGTCAGGTGTAATTTTGATAGGTCTGCCTTTATATGTTACCTGTCCTTTTTCCTTCGCTGCTCTTAATATTTTTTCTTTATTCTGTATGCTAGGTGTTTTGATTATTATATGTCGAGGGGTCTTTTTTCTTTGGTCCAGCCTATTTGGGGTTCGGTATGCTTCTTGTACTTTCATGGGCATGTCCTTCTTCAGATTTGGAAAGTTTTCCTCGATGATTTTGTTGAATATGTTTTCAGCACCTTTGAGCTGGGCTTCCTCACCTTCCTCTATGCCTATTATTCTTAGGTTTGGCCTTTTCATGGTGTCCCACATTTCCTGGATATTGTGTGTTAAGGATTTGTTGGATTTATGGTTTTCTTTGGTCGATGAATCTATTTCTTCTAGTTTATCTTCTGCGCCTGAGATTCTCTCTTCCATCTCTTGAATTCTATTGGTTATGCTTGTGTCCGTGGTTTCCGATTTTTTGCCCAGCTTTTCAATTTCCAGCTTTCCTTCCATTTGTGTTGCCTTTATTTTCTCAATTTCGGTTTTCAAATCTTGAACCGTTTCCTTCACCTGGTTAATTGTTTTTTCTTGGCTTTCTGTACTTTCCTTAAGGAATTCGTTCATTTCTTCCACTTTTTTGTTTGTTTTTTCCTCCATTTCTTTAAGGGATTTTCTCATATCTTCTTTGAGGGACTCTATCATTTTTATGATGGTGATTTTTAAGTCGTACCCTTCTGCTTCCTCTGCTTTGTTGTTGTGTTCCATTCTAGTTGGTGTAGATTCCCTAGATTCTGGTGGTGTCATGTTTGTCTTTCTGTTGTTAGGTGTTCTCTTGTATTGCCTTCTTCCCATAGTTTCTTCCTGTAGGTGTTGGTGGTGTCTCTTCCCTCTCTCTATGGTCCTTCCCAGATGGGCTTATGTGGATCAAAGATTCAATGTCTGTATCTCTGTGTGGTCCAAGCTCTCTAGGAGGCTTCTCTCTGGCCAATAGCCGGGAGAAGAGGACGAGGGCTGGACTGGAACTTGAGAAGGTTTTGCAGGGTAGTGGGATCTCACTGGAAACTGGCGCTCTCCAGCTGAGACCTCGTTCTTTGGCAGGGCCCGGATTTGGGGGTCAAGGATCTTGCCTGCAGGAACTCCAAGTGGACCCGCAGAGATAGGCGGATCTCTGGGAGGGGCCTGGGACTCCAGCAGAGGACTGGAGGCGGGGTCAGGGACCAAGCCGGTGGAAATTACAGGTGGTCCCACGTGGATAGTCAGGTCTCCTTTGTTCGGAGTTGCTCCGAGAGGTCTCCGAAGTAGGGTGGACTGTTGGCTCCACCCTCTGTCCCAGTGCTCAACCAGAGCGGCAGGACCGTAGGTGGGGTAGGGCACAGGGTGGGGGGGTAGGCTGGAGGTTGGGATGGGTGGGGGTGTATCAGAGCTCCAAGGGTGCTCTCAAAGGGGACCGGAGACAGGAGCAGCAGGATCAGGGGCCAATCCAGGGAGTTCAGGCGGGGGAAGGGGGTAAAGAGGTTGAAGGGGACAGGCAGCCCCGATTGGGCCCAGACTCACCTCTGGCCAATAGCCGGCAGAAGAGGACGAGGGCTGGGCTGGAACTTGAGAAGGTTTTGCAGGGTAGTGGGATCTCACTGGAAACTGGCGCTCTCCAGCTGAGACCTCGTTCTTTTGCAGGGGCCCGGATTTGGGGGTCAAGGATCTTGCCTGCAGGAACTCCAAGTGGACCCGCTGAGATAGGCGGCCTTTTTGGGGGGGGGGGGGTGGGGCCACAGGGGGGGGGGGGGGGGGGGGGGGGGGGGCGGGGGGGGGGAATTTAGGTGGGGTCACGTGTGTGTTGGGGTGTCTTTTTTTGGGGGTGGTGCGGGGGGGGGCCGCAGTAGGGTGGACTGTTGGCTCCACCCTCTGTCCCAGTGCTCAACCAGCGCGGCAGGACCGTAGGTGGGGTAGGGCACAGGGTGGGGGGGGTAGGCTGGAGGTTGGGATGGGTGGGGGTGTATCAGAGCTCCAAGGGTGCTCTCAAAGGGGACCGGAGACAGGAGCCGCATTTAAATTTTTTATATTTTTTTAAATTTAAATATTTCTAAAAAAAAAATATTAAAAAAAAAAAAAACAACCTATTAATAATATTTTTATTATCTCACCACAAAAAAAAACAAAAGAAAAATAATAAAAAATAAAAAAAAATTTTTTTTTTAATTTTTTTAAAAAATAATTAATTAAATAACAAACCCCTTTGTTTTAATTCTCCCCCTTCTTAATTTTTTTTTTTTATAAAAAATTTTTTTTTATATAAAAAATTTTATTTTTTTTATTTTTTTTTTTTATTTTTTTTTTTTGTCGGTAGTGTTTTTTATTTCAAACCTACATATATTAAGAGAAATTACTGTTTCATATGTACTTTGCATAAATTTTAATTGCTTTCAAGTATGCTATTGGCCTTAGTGCTATAATAACATTTAAAATAGGGCTATGGAAATGGGTCCACAAGTAAAGAGCTAGCAAAACAAGTGTGAGGATCTGAGTTCAAATCCCAAGAACCCACCCAAAATAGGCCGGTAACCTGTGTCTAAAATCCCAGCATTCTTTGGTGGAATGGCAGATGGACACATAAGAGTCTCTAGAAGCCTGGGATTCATCTAGACAAGGAGATTATCTCAAATAAGGTAGAAGGTGGGAATGACGCCTCTGACCTTGACAACTAGACTGTGGTGCACACATCTGAGCTCATACACACAAATGCATACCTCACATATGCACAAAAGTATTAAAATAGTTTGGGATTCAGTTAACCAGTTCAGTGCCACACAAAAATTAGGTGGATTACTAGAGTTAATATATTTGTCACAGTCACTAACCCACTATCCTGTCACATAGTGATAGAATAGTGTTAAATCAACCCAATAGTTCATGTTCTGCAACAAGTGCTATTGCTTGCTGACAGTTGTGCTGGCTCTTAAAATAGCTATTTAAAAGATGTTGTTATTTACAGCTATTTTATTTGGGAACCAGAATCATTTCAATGCAAAAAATTGAAATATAGAAATAAATATAATGCTAATTTGTTACAACTTTCCATAAGACTTTATAGCAGAAGACAGCCACTTTAATGTATAAAAAATTCAAAAGAACTGGGAAATTGTGTAGTGTCCCAGGCAGTATGGTACAGGTAGTGATGAGAAATCCAGTCTATTACAAACGTATGAAGCAGCCTCATTGAGGGAGATAGGGAGAAAGGATATAACCCAAGTAACTATAAATAAGTGACATCTACAAGACTAATTTCCAAGGAAACCACACACAAGCATGTGTTCTATTGATAAAGAATACTCATCTTCATCAACAATAAGTAATACTATATGTGAATGAAAGGTAGTAGAAGTTTGGATTCTTACTGTTGAAGTAGGAACTTGCCAACAAGCAAGAGGGGACATCTGGAGTGATCCATTCATTAGAGTTGGACACATTAGTTTGAACTCATGATAAGCCTAATGTTTGTGAACATACATGCCCTTGATTTCCTTGTCAGATGCGATGGTTTAGGAGCAATAACAACCCTCATGACCAAATCCTGGCTTATAATTACGTTCTGTAATAAAACAGATGAAGGCTCCATGAGACTTTGGGGATTTTAGAACTAGGGTAGTAAATCTTAAGGGAAGTGTCTAAAACTTAGAGACATGGTAAGCCATGAGTGTATCAAAGGACATACTTGGATGAGTGGCCCACACTGGAATAAGCTAAGCCACCACAAACGAACAGTTTGTGAGTTTACAATGTAACAAATATTTAAGAGTCTATAGTGATATAAAAATTGTATAAGCAACTAAGGATGAATGGATAAATTGAGATACTCTATGTAGTTAGGTCTTCCTCAAGGAAGTGACCTGCATTGCTAAGGATTTTTTAGAGTAAATATGGGGCTGGACATATAGCTCTGCAGGTAAGAGCACTGGCTGCTCTTCCAGAAGTCCTGGGTTTGATTTCTAGTTCCCACATGACAGTTCACAACTGTCTATAACTCTAGTTACAGGGGATGCAGCAGCCTTTTCTGATCTCCTCAGACACAAGGCACCCATGTGGTGTAAATATTTGTGTGTGTGTGTGTGTGTGTGTGTGTGTGTGCATATGTATATATGCAAAATACCCATACATAAGTATAAAATAAATAATAAAAGTATAATAAAATAAAAAAGGGTACATACAGTATAGAGTGGGTACATGTAGCCACATAGTGGGGAAAGCCTGACAAACACTACCTTTGCCAGCTAATAAGCCATGCTGATGATGTGTTCACTTTAGATGATATGATAGAAATAAGTTCTGTGGTGATATTATTTTGCTTGTACAAATAAAACCTGTCTGAAGGTCAGAGAATGGAGCTTGCCACTAGCTAACCATAGAGGTCTGGAGGTCTGTACAAACAGACAGGAAGTGAGGTACCTGGGTGGAAACAGGATATAGGCAGGGAAAAACAGGAACTTGCACTCTTGTCTACTGAGACACTAAAAAAGTAAGGTGTGCTGTGGCTTGCTCCTTCTCTCTGATCTCTTAGCATTTCCCTCAATATCTGACTCTGGGTTTTCATTACTTAGACCAATTAAGAACTCTGTTTATATAGCTCTTTATCTTCTGGCCTTCCTCTGAAGACCCATAGTCTGAATCAGGAGAAAAAAGGAGCGAAATCATTCAAACTGTGGGTTAGTTTATAAAATACCTGATCAGTAACCTTAAAACCATCAAAATAATCAAAACAAAAATAGGTCTAAGGAACTTTAACAGCCAAGATATGTCCCAAGGAGACCACAAATGTAATAACATTTGATGTCGTTAAGAACTGATAGACATTATGTGAGACCAAGGAAATCTGAATTAAGTCAGAAGTAAAATATCAATCTTTGTTTATGAAGTATAACAATTGCACCTTAATAATATATTACATAATTATGGAGATGGTCAAAATATCTCTCTTGATAAGCTTCACTGTGTGTGCTCAGCTTTTTCTAAGAATTTGTGTCTTTTAATATTCCTGTTTAAATCTATATTAAAACTATTTTAAATAAGTTACAATTACACTTATTAAAATATAACAGGTGAAAGTTTCATTGAGCACATGGGAATACTCTATCATATTTTAAAATACTTTTGTAAACCAAAACCTATTTTAAACTATAAGTGATTTTAAAAGATTAACACAAGCTACTTATGATGGCACATGCTCATAATTTTGGTAT
>NW_026125167.1:0-102500 GCF_943737965.1 Phodopus roborovskii | reverse complement strand
TCATTTCGTCTTGTTTACTGTGTCCTTTGCTTTACAGAAGCCTCTCCATTTCAGGAGTATTTTTCATTGTGTAATACTGTGTATGAAACCAGGTTATAATATCAGCTTTGCTTCATTAACACTTGATAATAAAAACATTTGCATGGTGCTTTGTAGTTTGTAGTGAGTTTTTCTTTTGGGTTTAGTATCTGATTTTTCTTGCTAGTCCCTGGGAATGAACTTGTTTTTATTGGGATATATTTGCATTAACTGTGACAATAACACTGGGATAAACTACAGGAGATATCTAGGAAAGTAAATGGTGTTGGATTTCTGACACTAGACTAGTATTTGGAAGAGATGAAAGATTTAGCAGAGCCAGCCATGGTGCAGCACTTTTGGGGCTGAAGTAAGATGGTGAGTTTTGGCCAGGCTGGGCTGCAGTGAAGCCCTTTTCATCCCCTAACCACCACCCCAGAAAAAGTTACACACTGGAAACACACTACGTAAACCATACCGATTTTCAGTGTCTCTGCTCCTAGGAAGTTTTAGCTAAAGTGTGAACATGTTAGCATTATGAATTTTATTTCACCTGGTATGCATTTTTGAATAGCAAAAAGTGTCATTTCTGACATCCCAAGAGTGTTTATGATGAAAGTTTTCATTGTTTTGTGTTCTTTTATGTTAAACTATTGGAATCTGAATTCTGTAATCTCTTTAGAGGGAGTCTAAAAAGTTGAGATCGATTGTTTTCAGACTGTTCCATCCAAACTGCAACAGACAAAGGCTAGGATGGTAGGGTTCCATTCTAATTTGGTGAAGAGGCAAAATTTCATCAAGACAAGGAAGCCAGCTCCAGAGTTTTGTTACCCAGTAGAAGGTTCTGGTCAACAGTACACTATCATATGAAGGTAGATTTTTAAGTGTTCTCATCAGGAAAAATAAAAGTGTTTGAAGTAATAGAGTTATTTAGTCACCCAACAATGTAAATATACTTCAGAGCATCATATTGAACACCATAAATAGCCTATAAATATTCTATGTTTATATTTAATGTTTCACAAAACACATTATGGAAACTTTTATGATAAAATACTACAATGTCAAATTTTCTATTTTAAATAGAATTTTTTTTTCTGTTTTGGCACTAGTGAGTGAATCCAGGGTTAATGCATACCAAGAACATACTGTATCTCTGATATACATACCCAGCCCATAGTTTGTCTCCAACTACAGTTTTATGGTATTCAGTTTATTCATTGTTTTGAAACCATCATCACTAAGCATCTAAGGTATTTTAAAAACTTTCTCAAAGTGAAACTCTACACATTAAGCACTGTGCCTTTGCTCCTAACTATAGTATCAAAAGTATAATTCTGTCTTCACTGATGATTCCAGATAAGTCATATGTGTAGTCAGTGTATTGGTAAATTTGTGAATGTCTTATTTCATGTGGAGATTTAACCATGTTTAAAACACACCAGAATTTTCTTCACTTATCACTGCACAGTATCCCATTACACACATCTGCCATGCTTTGTGTTCCCCTGAAAGGTATCTGAGTTGTTTCCACATTTCAGCTATTGTAAGTAGTAGTATATCATAGTATTTGGTTATTATTGTTGTTGTTACAAAAGTAGTTTTTACTATTTGGGTGCATGGATGTGTGAGTATTCGTGTGTTTGTGTGTGTGTATGTGTGTGTGCGTGCATGCATGTGTGGGAGAGAGAAGGAGAGGGAGAGGGAGAGGGAGAGCGAGAGGGAGAGGGAGAGAGAGAGAGAGAGAGAGAGAGAGAGAGAGAGAGAGAGAGAGAGAGAGAGAGAGAGAGAATGTATAGAAGTCAGAGGGCAACTTTGTGGGATTAGTTCTCTCCCATCTTTACATGAGTTCAGGGTCTTGAAATTGAGATTCCAGACTTCACTGGAGGCACCTTTACCTGCTGAACCATCTCGCTGGCTCAGTGTGTTTACTTTCTATTAAATAACGTATTCTTTAAAATATTATTAAATTATCTTAATTGATAAACATATTTTACAAGACGGTTGGCAATGTGGGCATGATTGCTGTAGTGTTACTATTACCACTCCTTTTCTATCATAAGGTAGTTTAGTTTAAGTATTTATTATCTCGACTTAAAACTCTTAAAATTGGTTGTGCCATCTGTGTAGTATATAGCTCAGATTCAGTAAAGACAGACATAGCTCAGAGAGCAGAAACATACAGGAGTCATGGCCAGATATGCAGATTTATTCTTTTTCTTATAATTATTTATCAACATCTAGAAACAAGGAAGGTTTATCTTGAGTTTTGTAACTCTGTTTTCTCAAAAATCTGTACTGTTTGGTAGCATGCTGAACTACTTTGACCAGACCATGTTTCTGAAGCTGAGTAGAAGATGCCTCTGTTAGTTGGAACTTAAACTCTTCACTCAAACAGTTGCTCTGTAGTAACCTGTCCACTCATACATGCATGGCTCTTGGCACACATCCATCTGACTAGGGATATTGATTCCAGGCATATTTCAAAAGATAAACTTTATCTTTTCAAATCAAAAGATGGAAAAGTACCTATTAAATTTGAATGTTTCAATAAATAAAATTTGTTACTAAAATAAGTTAAAAATTTTTAAATAAAAAATTTACAGTACTAAGACTCAAACTCAGAATCTGCTACTTTTCACTATTTGAATGTGGCCAATTGGCACATTAGGAGAACATACTTCTCTCCTACTGGGATGCAGTCTGCCTAGGGCTTGTGAAACCTACTGGACAAATCTAACTGGTCTGCTGTTCATTGCAATCAGAAACTTCCTATATTTTAAAACTCTTCTGTGCAAAATCTATGTGTTTCCTGTATTATTCTTTTTTTATTTTTATTTATTTATTTTATATAACCAAGTCCATTTAAATGAAAACAAACATTTATAGACAATATTTGGGAATTTGGGCATTGTTCTTTCCAAACTACTTCCTGCTGGTAAGGGACGCTGTCATGGGGGATTTGAAGAAGATTCAGAAATCCTGGCTGTAGTCTGTAAGGCTGCTTTGTCCAGCTGTTTTGAATGTAGGGTCACCTGGTACTCTGTTTCAGGCGGTCTGGCTTGCTCAAACCACATTAGTCTGGAAGGAATCCACATCTTTTCATTTTCTGTGGAAACAAAAATAGAAATCCTTTTCCCCAGTAACTTGTCCTTGAACTTAAATTTTGGAGTCAAAGCATTTTTTTTTTTTAAATTTAATTTATTATTTTACATGTCGATCCCAGTTCCCTGTCCCTCCCTCCATCCCTCCCCTGGGGAGGGTGGTTAGGGTACTGTATGATTCTTTATGGAAACAGTCAGCCAAATCTCCAGCATGGAGCAAGCAAGGCAGCTTTGGGATGATATAAAATAGTGGGCCTGCTTTGGAGTCAGGTAACAAGGGCTCTCTGTCTCAGCTGGTTCAGTCTTGTTTTTCTCACCTATATGTGGTGATATATTTATGATTTATTAAAGCTTGCCTGAGGATTCAGAAAGCAAAGTCAGCCATAAGCTATGGAAGCCAAGTTGTGGTGGTTCACACCTTTAATCCCACCTCTTGGGAGGTAGAGTTAGATGGATCTATGTTAATTCAAGGCAACACAGAAATATATTCAGTCTTAAAGAGAAACAGCTCATACAAAGATGATATCAGCATATGCCTTTAATCCTAGGACTCATGAGAGGTATTTAAGACAGGAACAGGGTCTCAGGGAGGGCATTCATTCTCCAGCCACATTGAGTATAAGAAGACATTGAAGTCTGAGGATTCTCCACTCATGCTGAGGAGAGACAGCAGACTGAGGTTTGAAGGATCCAGGATCATCTTTCAGGCTGAGGTAGTGTAAGAGCTAGTAACCAGCTGCTTTGCTTCTCTGATTTTCAGCGTGAAGTTTGAACCTCAATATCTGTTTCTGGGTCATTTAGTTATGTGTTACAGTTGGTGCCCAAAATGAGGCATGAACCCACGACCCTGAGATAGGTGGACTGGATATATTTCTAGTAGCATAGCGTGGCCTTGAACTAATAGAAATCCATCTACCTCTACCTCCCAAGAGGTGCAATTAAAAATGTACACCATTACCACCACCTGGCTTCTATAGTTTGTGGCTGACGTTTACTGAATTCTCAGGCAAGCTTCAATAAAGCATAAGTATATTACCACACCTATAAATGGCATTGCTTTTGAACCTATCCTAAAGAATGAGTAATACACTGTGTAAACTGTTTTGTGAACAAAGTGGCCAAGGACCTCCTTGTTGACCCATACTTGGCAACATCCTATTCAGAGAATAATTTCCTGCTGTAGCCCTGACTCAGGGTAATTTTCCTTGCTATCCTCATCATACTGCTGCTACTTGTTGAGTGTCTGTCTTCCTCCATGGAGAGGAAACTCTATGAGGGCTTGTTGGTTAGTGTTCCCTAGGGGTTGAACATAGTAAGTATCCAGTTAGCATTTCTGAAGGATGTCAATGATGCAAAATGCCATGCACATAACACAGAACACCATGAGATCTGAGGAAGATTTATTTTCATTCTGCAGTGGTGGGGCTATGGTTCAGGCTATGCTTTGCTCGTTACCATGCTTTCTTAAGGATAAGTGAGAAAATGTGAAGTGCTTAGTTCAGCACTTAGGAAGTCCCCAAGTGCTTCCTCTGATGATGAGTGATGATAGTGATGAATGTGAAGATTAAACATTCACATAACCAAACTATCTGGATTAGTTTATGACAATTACCAAGAGAAGGCCTGGCTGCTGCACCAAAATACAGTACCTGTTGACACAGACAACAAAAGTTATCAGAGAAATTCACTTCCTTAGAGGAAGGTATGCATTCTGGCCACAGTATTCCTGGTTTTCAGTGCCGTTCTGTTCAGCTTAGATAGGATTCATAAAGCATTTTCTGTGTGCTGGGCACAAAGAATAAAGAGATGAACAGACTGGAATTTTGCATTAGAGAAGCTCCCAGTCTCAGTGTAAACATACACATGCGCTTTAAGTGCTGTCCTAACTACTTAGCGCAGTTAATTCAGGAGCACAGTGAAGGCTTCATTAAAGGTGCATCTGTGATATAACGCTCCCCTCTGGCCCTTCTCCCTTGCTTTCTGTGTTATTCAAAGGAGGGGAGCATTATATGAAGAGCTGTAATTTGAGCAACAAGGGTGTGCATGGGTTTGTGCTTGTGCATATTTGCCTGCACTGGTGAAAGTGCTATGAGACAATGGAAATCTATTTCTTATGCTCGTAGCCTCCCCAGCCCACAGTGTTATCTGCAGTCATGTCACAGTAACTATGGTAGGAAATCCAAGATGCAGGGCAGGAGATTCTGAGTGGGGTGAAGGATGTGCTGCGATTTATAACTTCAAGGTGTGTTTGGTGGCTGGTTGTATAACACGACGGTTACCATGGTGTAGGGATAATAAGAGATGTCAAAGGAGATGGGAGACAAAGCAGGTAAGGAAGCAGAAGCTAGACAATGATACCATGACAAAGAGCTTGCTTGGGCTGTATTTCAGTGTTGATTAGAGAGTGGCATGGTCAGAGTTTTATCTTACATAGGAAAAAAGTCTAAAACTAAAAGATAGGTAAGTTTTTATCCTGTTCAAGGTTTAAACATGACTCGATATGAGAGAATTTTCAGATTTTCAGGGCTGCTACCCATGTGGCAATAACATGTTGATGCACTGAGCAGGACTCAAATCATCTGGTTTTTAGTTAAAGCTCATAGAAGGATTCTTCTTGATGGATCAAAGTGTATGTTTATAATTAGCCTGTTCAACTCAGTTCACATGACCCCAACTTTGTTGGTAGTATCCAAGGCATCGTAACTGAGGCAAGAATTAGATGCCCCCATAAGTCTTGGGCATTTGAATACTTGGCCTCAGGTTGGTGGCTGTTTGGGGAGGACTAGGAGATGTGGCCTTGCTGGATGAAGTATGTCACTGGTTGTGGGATTTGAGGTTTCCAAAGAGTCATAGCACATAGAGTTAGCTCTTCCTGTTTCCTGTTTGTGGATAGAGATGTGAGCTCTGAGCTTCTGTTCAAGCACTATACCTGCTTGCTGCCATGTTCTCTGTTGTGATGGTGATGGACTCCTATCCCTCTAGAACCACAAACCCAAAGCAAACTCTTCTTTCTATAATTTGCCTTGGTTATGGTGTTTTATTACAGCAGCAGAAAAGTAATACAACCAGTCTCTGTTGTAGAATATTAACTGAAGATATTTTACATTTGTTTGCGCTGTGGAACATTTGTTTTATGTTGCAAAGACGTGTTGCATTCTTTTATGTTGCATTGGTTTAACTCTGAATATGTGTTACTTTGCCTGTCTAAAACACCTGATTGGTCTAATAAAGAGTTGAGTGGTCAATAGCAAGGCAGGAGGAAGGATAGGCAGGGCCGGCAGGCAGAGAATAAATAGGAGAGGAAATCTGGAAAAAGAGGTAGAGAGAGAGAGAGAGAGAGAGAGAGAGAGAGAGAGAGAGAGAGAGAGAGAGAGAGAGAGAGACTCCAGGGGCTACACAGCAAGCCACAGAGTAAGAAGTAAAGAAAGGTATTTAGGATAAAGATAAAAGCCCACAGGCAGATGGGATAATGTAAGTAAGAAAAGCTAGCTAGAAATAAGCCAAGCTAATGCTGGGCATTCATAAGAAAAAAATAAGCTTCCATGTGTGATTTATTTGGGAGCTGGGTGGTGGACACCCCCAAAGAACAAAGAGTAATAAAACAATAAACTCCAAGTCTCCATTGGGACCTTGGACATATCAGTGAAATGGGTCCTGAGTCTGTTTACAGGCTGTTTGATTTGTACTTGTTAACCATGAATTACACACTGAACACAATGTTTTGTCTTCTGGCTTCTTTAGAATCAATCTGGTGTCCATGGGAAACTTGATGGTTGCACAGTGGTCAATCTTCTGTTTCTTGGGAGTATCCTTCCAAGAGTTTGGGCCACTTCCAAAGTCAGTTTTATAGCCCACCAGGCTTGTGGATATCTCTGTGTTTGTGGATGGCTTTCCATATTACCTTTGCTTTCATTTCAGTTTGTGGAGGGGCAGGAGCTTCCTTCTTCACTTTTGATTTTATATTTGGGTTTGTGTTCACAAATGCAAGTGATCAGTGTGGCCAAAGAGGATGTTGCATCTCTTGGAGCTGTAGTTATAGGCTGTTATGAGCTTCCTACATAGGTGTTGGGAACTGATCTTAGGTCATGTGAAAGAACAGCAAGTGCTCTTAACTGAACTGAAGAGCCATTCCTCTAGCTCTGAGTAAAGTGGTGTGTTCACAGATGAGTAGTTACATGGTTTGTCATGGCTGAGTCAAGTCCACAGCCATAGTGTCTGGGTGTGTCATGATTGTTACCTGTCAGTCAGGAGCAAACAGAGAAGGAAAAGATCAATAACTTTAATCATTTTAAGGGACTGGAGAGGTGGCTTAGTAGCTTGAGCACTTCTCATTCAAGAATGAAGATCAGAGTTCTTTTTTTTTTATTTGATAAATATTTATTGGGCACCCATTCTCTATCTCAGCATGAACAAAATTTCCCTGTCTCATGTAGCTTACACTGGTGATATATATTAACAGACAAGCTAATACAGGAATATTATGCTATTTTATTATGTTATGAATATTATGTTATGTTATTTTAAATGGATTTTATACTGTTTTTCACTTTTTACTCATTCTTTGAGAATTTTGTGCATTATATTTTGATTGAATTCTCTTTTCTCCCTTAACTCCTCCAAGATCCTCCCCCACTCTCTAATGATTTCAACCTCATACTCATATTGTCATTCCCTGTCAGTGGCTCATCTTCCCTACAAGGCTTTGGTCTAGTAATAGAGTGTAATATATATATATATATGTGTGTGTGTGTGTGTGTGTGTGTGTGTATACATATGTATGTGTATATATATATATACATATATATGTTTAACGAGCCAAGAATCAAGAATGTTTTTTTAAAATTTATTTTATATAACCAAGTTCATTTAAATGAAAACAAACATTTATAGACAATATTTGGGAATTTGGGCATTGTTCTTTCCAAACTACTTCCTGCTGGTAAGGGGCTCTGTCATGGGGGATTCGAAGAAGATTCAGAAATCTCCTAGCTGTAGTCTGTAAGGCTGCTTTGTCCAGCTGTTTTGAATGTAAGATCACCTCGTACTCTGTTTCAGGTGGTCTGGCTTGATCAAACCACATTAGTCTGGAAGGAATCCACATCTTTTCATTTTCTGTGGAAACAAAAATAGAAATCCTTTTCCCCAGTAACTTGTCCTTGAACTTAAATTTTGGAGTCAAAGCATTTTTTTAAAATTTAATTTATTATTTTACATGTCGATCCCAGTTCCCTGTCCCTCCCTCCCTTCCTCCCTCCCTTCCTCCCTCCCTCTCTTCCTCCCTCCCTTCCTCCCTCCTTCCTCCCTCCCTCCCTCTTTCCCTCCCTTTTACCCTCTCTGCCCTCTCACATGCACTCTAACCACCCTCCCATCCCTCCACCCCAATTCCATATGTAGGGGAATGCCATCCAGTTGGGGTCATGTAGATCTGACAGGTCATGTGGAGTAGGGACTAGGGCTTCTCTCCTGTCTCTAGGTTAAGGCAGTTATCCCTCCATGGGGGATGTGTTTGCAAAGTCCTTTTGTGCACTAGGGATATATCCTGGCTCCACTGTCTGAGGTCCCTTAGACTGCTCAGTCCTTCTGGCTGAGACCCATATTCAGGGGGGCCTGAGTCAGTCCCATGCTGGCTTCCCAGCTATCAGTCTAGTGGCTGTTAGCTCCTCCTTGTTCAGGTAAGCTGTCTCTATGGGTTTCTGCCGCCTGGTCTTGTCCTCTCCATCTGCTTCTGGGTTCTAGTTTGACTCAGTGTTTATGTATGGGTGTTTGATCCTGTTTCCAACAGGCATTAGTTGAGGGCTCCATGGATAAGTTAGTTGTTGATCTCACTCTCTGGGAAGGGCATTTATGATAGCCTTTCCATGGAAGCTCAAATTGTTAGTTGGGAGCAGTCTTGTAGTTCTCTAGACCTTTCTTTGTGTTCAATTTTATCTTCCAACCAACATTGGCTCCCTCTTTTATGTTCTCTCTCTCTGTCTCTGTCTCTGTCTCTCTCTTTCCTGTCTTCTATTCCTAATCAGGCTCTATCTTCTTGGTCGCACATGTTTTCCTTTCCTCTGCCTCGTTTTCTCCTACTTCTCTCTCCATTCACTGCCCTCCCACTTCCCCTGAGCTCTGGGGGACTTGTCCCTTCCCAGTTCTGTGAGAGTCTTTATATGAATCTCTTAGAATACACCTTGTGTCCTAGTTCCTCTGGTGGTGTGAATTATAGGCTGGTGATCCTTTTCTCTAGGTCTAAAATCCATATATGAGCGAGTACATACTGTGTTCCTCTTTTTGTGACTAGGTTACCTCATTCAGGATGGTTTCTTCAAGTGCCATCCACTTGCTTGTGAATTTCAAGATACCATTATTTTTTCTGCAGAGTAGTATTCCATTGTGTAGATGTACCACATCTTCATTAACCATTCTTCAATTGAGGGGCATCTAGGTTGCTTCCAGGTTCTTGCTATTACAAATAGTGCTGCTATGAACATAGTTGAACAGATGTCTTTGTTGCATGGATGTGAATCCTTTGGGCATATGCCTAAGAGGGGGATTGCTGGGTCCTGTGGTAAACCAATTCCCATTTTTCTGAGGAACCGTCTTACTGATCTTCAAAATGGCTGTATGAGTTTGTACTCCCACCAGCAGTGAAGGAGTGTTCCCCTTTCTCCACATCCTCTCCAACATGAGTCATCATTGGTGTTTCTAATTTTAGCCATTCTGGCAGGAGTAAGATGGTATCTCAAAGTTGTTTTGATTTGCATTTCCCTGATAGCTAAGAATGTGGAGCATTTTCTTAAGTGTCTTTCAGCCTTTTTGATTTCCTCCATTGAGAATTCTTTCTTCAGTTCTGTACCACATTTTTTTAATAGGGTTATTTGGTGTTTTGTTGACTAGTTTCTTGAGTTCTTTGTGTATTTTGGAGATCAGCCCTTTGTCGGATATAGGATTGGTGAAAATCTTTTCCCAGTCTGTGGGCTGCCGTTTGGTCTTGTCGACTGTCCTTTGCCTTACAGAAGCTTCTAAGTTTGAAGAGGTCCCATTTATTAATTGTTTCTCTCAGTGTCTGTGCCCTGGAGTTATGTTCAGGAAGTGGTCTCCTATACCAATTTGTTCAAGGGTACCTCCTACTTTCTCTTCTAAGAGGTTCAATGTGGCTGGATTGATGTTGAGGTCTTTGATCCATTTGGACTTGAGTTTTGTGCATGGCGACAAACATGGGTCTATCTGCAGTCTTCTATACACCCTCATCCAATTGTGCCAGCATCATTTGTTGAAGATGCTGTCTTCGCCCCAATGTATAATTTTAGCTGTTTTGTCGAAAATCAGGTGTTCATAGGTGCGTGGATTAATATCAGGATTTTCAATTCGATTCCATTGGTCTACCTGTCTATTTTTATGCCAATACCAGGCTGTTTTCAGAACTATAGCTCTGTAGTAGAGCTTAAAGTCAGGAATGGTGATGCCTCCTGAAGTTCTTTTATTGTATAGGGTTGTTTTGGCTATCCTGGGTCTTTTGTTTTTCCATATAAAATTGATTATTATCCTTTCAAGGTCGGTGAAGAATTGTGGTGGAATTTTAATGGGGATTGCATTGAATCTGTAGATTGATTTTGGCAAGATTGCCATTTTTACTATGTTTATCCTACCTATCCAAGAGCATGGGAGATCTTTCCATTTTCTGGTATCTTCTTTAATTTCTTTCTTTAGAGCCACAAAATTCTTGTTATATAGGTCTTTTACTTGTTTGGTAAGCATTACACCAAGATAGTTTAAGTTGCTTGTGGCTATTGTAAAGGGTGATGTTTCTCTGATTTCTTTGTCTGTCTCTTTGTCGTCTGAAAAAAGTAGGGCTACTGATTTTTTTGAGTTTATCTTGTAGAAGATCAGAGTTCAAAGCCTTACACTTATATAAAATCTGGGCTGGTATGCCTACCAACATGTAACCACAGCACTTGAGAGACAGATAGCAGTGGATTCCTAAGCAAGCCAGCTAGTTATACTAGCTGAGAACCAGCTTCGGCAAGTGACTCCACCTTAGAAAATAGAGAAGAATAGAGACAGACACCCAGGGTCAGTAAGCAATCATCAGAGGCTAGGCTCACATTATGAAAGCCAAGAGGCCATGTAGAGCCAACCCCTGGCCTCTATACACACATGTACCATACAAAGCCAATGTACATGTGAACACAGATAAACATGTATATGAAACACACACACACACACACACACACACACACACACACAGAGGATGTGAGAACAGAGTGGAATATATAGGTACAGCAGAAAGAGAGTAAATAAATTGACTAAATAGCTCCAGTAAGCATATGGCTTGATTTACTGAAGTGTTGTATACATGGTTCTGGTAATACAAAGGAAATG
The DNA here is from genome assembly GCF_943737965.1 of Phodopus roborovskii. Lineage (NCBI taxonomy): Eukaryota > Metazoa > Chordata > Mammalia > Rodentia > Cricetidae > Phodopus > Phodopus roborovskii. The sequence goes on along the minus strand of NW_026125167.1, from coordinate 91,014 downwards.
ACAAAGTGTCTCACAAAAAGCAACCTGAGAAATGGTAAGAAAAGTCTTTATTAGACAAATTAAGGAGATTTTTTTTCGCAAAGAAGTTTTAGAGGTCACTTGCTATCTCAGCTTAGTTAATGTTATGGTCAAGCATTTCCTGGTTTGGGCAGTAGACTATATGGTGATCTTACAAAGAGCAGCGGTACATGGGAACTCGAAAGTGTTCCATCAGAATAGTTCTCTTTGGAAACATGACTCTGCCCCACCTTCCAGCAGGACCTATGATAGAGCAAAAGAGTTGAAGCCTAAAAGAACAGAATTCTTGTTTTCCTCTCCCTCCTCTCATCTCCAGTGTTATGAAGTCTAGTTTGTTTTGTAAGTATAAATGGTCTAGCCCGTGAGATCCAGGGTTCCGCTTGTTTGTATCACATCCAAACACGCCCAGCTGGGCATCAAAATCCAGGTCTTTGCATTACACAGCCAGAACTTTACCCACTCTAGTAATGGTCAAATAATAATTATATTATTTGTAGAGTACAATGTGGTGTATGTGTGTGTGTGTATCATATCTTGTGGAATGCTCACTTGAAACAATGATGTATCTATTGCTTACATAATTATCATTGACTAGTAGTCAGAATATATTCAGCCTACTCTTGGAAATTTTGAAAAACACAGTAATGATATTAACAATAATAGTTACTGTGATCTGCAATGGATCATTAAAACTTTTTTTCTCCTGTTTAATTTGCTTGTTTCCTTTAACTCATATGAATGGCCTATTATTAGGTAGCTCTAATTGTTTAAGACATTTTAAAGAATCATTTGAAGATACAACTATTCAAAAATCAGAAACCTATCAAAGACTAAGGCAATAAATTCTGCTAACATAAAATATATATATTTTGTATACATTTATATATCTACATATATACAAACAAAAGTTTTTAGTTATTAAATACAGAACCACTAGTATCCCTGAGTATTTATTAATATCTGCATTTATTATATTAGAACACATTAATAATTCTTTTCATAATTAAAAAATTGTCATTATATGTTCTTATTTATAATCTTAAAACTAAAAGAAAATTGGAAACAAGAGAGTTTTAATAAATTACAGTGACAATTTCTGACAGTAAATTTCTATCTAGTTTCTTTTTTGAATAATAAAAATAAATTCTCCTAGATACAATTATTTTTAATTAATTTCATAAAAATCACTTTATATTAATAGAATTATAATTTTAAAATTGTGGCTTTCACACTTTATGCTTCAATATGAAGAAAAGTTGCAAATACATTTGTAACTATCTAGCTACTTCCTCCCACACTATATTTGTTATTTTTTCTGATATAGCCAGGACTTAATTAAGAGTCATGGGTGCTAGAGTTAGACATGCCTGGATCTGAATGCCAGCTCTTCAATTTGCTTTGCCTTTGTTCCTGACCAAGTTACTTGACCTCTGCAAGCATCATTTGCACAACTGACCAAGTGACACAGTGTATCTTGAATGTCAGAGCAGTGTGACAGCAGAACCCAGGCCTATGTCTGGCTCATCTTTTTCTCCTCTAGTTCATTTTCAGAAGCAGTTAATACTGTTTTTAAATGTGTTTTTAAAGTAATAATCTAAACCTTCCATTGTTGTATATTGGTCTACATTTTCTCTTTAAAAGAAAATTTAGTAAGCTATGAACAATTTTAAAACCAAATGTGATGGCACTTATCTTTTTATAAATTTTAGGTTTATTATCTTAAAATTATTATTATTATTTTTTTTTTGCAATGCTATGGATCAAACCCTCGGCTTTACACACACTAGGCAAACATTCTGGCACTGAACAACATTCCCGTATTGTTATAATTTCCTTTCTAAAGATGAGGTAACTTTAGTAAGGAGGAAATGATATTGGAGCAATTGTAAGAAAACAGAAGATAATAAAGCAGGCATTTGCTTAGACACATTGGAGGATAATAAGAAATGAAGCAGTAAGTAAAGGGAATCTGCATATACATAGAAAGGTGAATAGACACTGTAGAAAACTTAATGTAGTGATAAGCTAAGGTGGATAAGACAGAAGAGAACCATAATATCCCTTACCTCACTGTTCTGAGTAGCTGTTATTAATATTTTGACCTCATTATATAGTTAAGGTCTTGTTTACCTTTAGATATCTAGTTTTTTTCACTTGAAAGACTGTCTCTGTTTTCTATTGTTAAATGGAATTAATTAAATATATTATTACTGGGTAATACATAGCATTATTTTAAATAGATGATAATAATCTAGTCTAGGAGCTTAATTCTGAACACTGACATATTACTGGTCTTTGAAACAACATTTTTCATCCATACTATTAATTTGGGGATTGGTGTGGATATTTGTAGTAAGATCCTGCAGAAAAATTCTCAGTGATAGGGTTTCTGGATCTAAGTTACTAGTCCTTTCTAGGGCTTAATATCCATTGCCAGACTTCCCTCTTCCAAACTTGAGTTTCCCCGCAGTCATTAGTTCTTAATCTCAGGAATCTTTACCAGTATTTTAAAAAGTTTGACTTAAGAACATGTTACACCATTTCTTTAGATTGAGTTATTTCATTAGTAGTAATGTTGAACTTGTTTTGTATTTTATCTTTCATATTTAATTTTGTGTGTGTGTGCACATGTGTGCCTGTTTGTGTTTCTGAATATACTTACATGTGGAGTGGGGTGAGCTCACTTGTGTATGTGAGTGCAGAGGCCAGAGGGGGGAGGTTTGGTGTTTTGCTCTCCACATTCACTCTCCACATTATTGCTCTAAGACAGTCATTTCTCACTGAACTGCTTCCTAGATCTAACCTACACGTGATGTTCTCTAGCAACAGATGTTTCCAGTATCTGGCTTAGCGACTCATTGGCCTTATCTTGACTGATAACTTTATGCTTTACATCTTACCTATCTCTGACTCCCCCAGTCTTATCAGCATTTAAGAGTCGATATTATTAAATAGAAAGGACACATGACATTCGTAATCATGATAGACTATGTGGATGAAAAGTTAGAACATGGCTACAGAGTCAGGGCCAGCCAAGCCTGTGTTACATTACCTACAGAATTTTGTTGCTTACAAAAATAGAGAAGGGTTTTTTTTTAAAGGGCAATTTAAAATTTGCAATGGCCAAATCAGCATAAAGTATCACAGAAAATTGTCTTTTGTATGCTTTTATATAAACTGTAACAAAACATCACTGATTTAAGATGATTATATATCTACTGGTTATCAAATATTATGATGGCTTGGCTTATAAATTCTCTCTTAAGAAAAGCTGTTATCTAGGAGTTACACTGTCGAAAAGAAGGTTTTTCTCAAAAAAGCTGGAAGGATAGAGAGGAAGGCTAGGCATGGCAGTTTTGAATTGGATTTCTCTCTTTCCTTAAGATGTGAAGTGGTATTTAAAAATTTCTGCACAAAAAGACTGTCTTGAGACCATGCTGTAAGAAGTGGGGTTAGGTCAGGATTGAGAGCCCTCAGACTGGAACTGAATTAAGCTTAGAAGGCTTTGAGAGCACAGTGTTGAGACCCTAGAGAGCTAAGGATGGAGTCCTCAAGCTTTCCTCATTATAGTACTGGGCACTTGACATGCAGCCCTCCCTCTTACATCTGAATTGAGAAATCGGTTAAGAATGGGTCCACACAAGTGTCTGTGCCTTCTTAGTCTCTGTGAAGCATCCCGTAATGACATCCATCCAGCCCTGACTGCTCTGACAGGATCTCTTACGGTCTTATCCTGGCTTACCCCTCAGTCTCAGCTAGACTTTTCCCTCCCAAAGCTATGTCTAACCACTTTATCAAGTTTACTTAGAGCTAACTCCATCATACAATTACTAAATAGTACTGTTGTTAATTAATAACAATACTCTCTGTTACCATTTTCTCTTCTGTTCATATTGATGGATCCTCCATCTCTAAACACTCCAATCTTAAGTATTTTTTAGTTTCATAAGTTGCATATCCATGATTATCTATCCAGTTCCAAATATTTTTGATGTTTTATTTTACATTGTCCCATTAAACACTCTGTGCTTTAATACTAGGATGTTTGTGTCCAGGGAAGGTCTGTCACGTACTGTTGTGTGGTAGAGATAGATGGCATTATCTGACTTGATTGAGTGTGTGCATGAGACTGATGAGATTCAGCTAATTTCTTGTACTACCCCCTTGTTACACCTACAACTTTGTCTAGTTAAAAGTAAAGAGGGGGCTGTAGAGGTGGCTCAGTGGATTATGGCATCTCCTGACAGCTTGAGTTCAGTCCCTGAGACTCACATGCTGGAAGGAGAGAAGTGACTTCCACAAATTGTCTTCTGATCTTCGTGTGCAAGTCATGTCATTGTCCCACCAACTCCAAACAAACATAAATTAATGAAAATATTTTGAAAATAGATTTGACCTGAAAAGAAGTTTTGTCTGATGATATCACGTTTTTGTAATACAGTATGAGGACCATTTATTAAATAGGTATGCTTGTGTTTGTCATTTACCCAAATTAAATGTAACCCTGGAAGTTGGCTCTTGTGCTTCTTCTTCATAGTATCTTATCTGTGAATAAACAGTAGCTGCTTAACAAACATCAAGATGAAATAAACACAGTTCTAACAGGAGTTATATATTTTGAATTCAGTGCATTTTGAACATAAAGGACCTTTAATTTTAAGCCAAAGATCATTGAAATTTCCTTATTGCAAATGTCAGCATTGCTTCTCAAATGAGTTTTATTACTCTCTCCAAAATCTGATACCTACTGAAAACACCTTCTCTTTTACAGATAAAAGAAGCATGCATGCATGTGAGTGAGTGAGTGCACACACACACACACACACACACACACACACACACACACACAAAGACATTTGAAAACTCTATTTGATTGTCTCAAGAATCAACCTTTCTATTTACAGCAAGAACAGATAGAATTCCTTTGACATGCTGACCTGTTCATCAGTTTGATTTTGTGCATTTGAACTCTTCAAACCATTGCCTGAATGTCAGATTTATTTCTGTTGACAAGTAGGAAATCTACTGTATCGTCCAGATCCAACTTAAGATGCTGCAGATTCATTTGTCTTTTAACTCTTTTGCCAAATATTTTTCTGTGGCCACTCTGTCAGTCTCATTGTTCACTTTCAGAAACAAATGACTTAGGCTGACAACACTGAGATTTTGACGTGGACATCACGTTAGGGAATAGTATCTTCCCTTGCTCTTCCTGCAGCCACCTCCTGTTCCCATACATAAATGGCAGTCAGCAATGGTGAGAAACAAAGGCTCTCCCAGTCCCTGAATACAGTGACATTCATTCCGGGAGAAGCAGGGCCAGCTTTTTGAAAGCCGACTTCTTCAGCTCAACAATAACACACAATGAGTTATTGACTTGTTTATATACGGAGTCTTTTCAGTAACTACCTCTGACTCCCACAGTCTGGACAAATGATTGATTTCGTGGTTAGAAAAGGAGAGGGCTCCTGCGCTAAACTCTGTAGTGCAAACTACTTTCCCCCATTTGTTCTATAACTGAATGGGACCTTATTAAAATGCACTTTCCAAAAAAAATACCTGCAGCTGTCCTTTATAACCATGTTTTGTATATATAAATAAGTAATTTGTCCCAGTCTTTTGTATGTTACCAGACCATTGGGAAGATTGCCAATATATATGAAGGGTGGTTATCTTATTGTTTATGCTAAACTGTATTGCCTATATTGATCTGCATGTAAACTATGGCTCAAATAATGTAGTAGTGGATCAATATTTACTGATGAAAACCTTAGATGAATTCAGTCTTCTTACAGGGGCATGCTGATTTATTAAGAGTGTTCTACACAACACATATTGTATACTTCATCCTTGATCTTTAGTTCCTCTGTTGAAATGCAAAAGCCATGTGGAAAGCCAGAGTTTAGGACCATGAGAGTTTAGTTGCACTAATAGGCTTTTTCCCCTTTGGGTAGAACTTATCTGGAATGTCAGCATGAATTAGGTGGAGAGAACATACCAGCTTGTTTGAATTACTGTGTTTTTTTTTCTATTGATAGTAATAATTTAAATCTACAATGGCAATTTTAGAGTTAATTTCTTTTGTAAGATACATCTTATCTATCATGTTAAAAATTTTACAGGATCTTTATGATTTTAATAAGCATATGTCAGAATACTTGAGACATACAGCAGAAAGGTAGTCAGCCACTAATGATGTATAGGAGACAAGACCACGCTGTTTAGGTTACATTTGTCTAGAAGGTCTTTAGCCTGCTTTCCATTGGAGGGTGTCCTTAGGAAAGCTCCATGAGCCTTCAGGCATTTGAAGCATCCTTCAAAAATTAGGAGTGCTGTTAGTTATTGAGCCCACGTTTTATAACAAATTCTGTATCCCTAAACTGTTACTTTTAGGTCTTTGGAAATGGAATGATATCTGAACCCTTAGTGTCAACCCTTAGTGTTTTAAATAAAATATACTCTGAAAAGACAAAGACAATAGAAATCATTTTATTGGATTCTGTTGTCTCATTTTTGGCACATTTTTATGGAACTCTTTCCTTCTTTTTATTCTGTTTTCTTTTGAATTACTAGGGATTGCACACAGGGCCAAATGCATGCTAAGCAAGCACTCTCCACCAAGATAAATCTCCGGGCCCTTTATAGAAAATGATCTTAATTCCTCAAATGCCTCCCATGAATTTATCTTGTTTTGATTTCCTGTGTTTCTAACCAGGCTTTTTCCTTAAACAATTTCCATTAGTTTTTCCCCCTTTCTCCTGTTCTCCAGTCTCTTGATTGTTTGTTACTAGTTTTCACTAGTTCAGAAAGAGCCCAGCCTTGCCTGGTTACCAGTGTATGGTTTTGTTATGTATTTCACATTTTAGCAACAAACCCTGGGAAAATTGCATTCCTATTAAATTATATATTTTGAATTGTACAATGAATATGTGAGAAATTTCCCTTATATTTGAAGAGAGCAATATGTGGTTAGGACAAAATGATGGCTTCCCCTTATTCTATTTAGCAGGGATTTTTTTTTCCAGTTATACATACATTTTAGTATGTTTCTGTTTTCCAACTTTTGAAGTTCCTGTATTCCTTAATAGGAAAAAAGCCCCATATATTTTAACTTAATTAACAAATTATTTTACATATCTGAGATAACACAGCAAATTGGTGGCATCTAGTTATTTTATTGTTTTAATGAAGAAACACAGTAATCTCATCAACAGTGATGGGAGAGAAGAATCTGACGATTATTGTCATATCTTGCATTTTGAGAGAAAGATGTCAGTAGCACTGAATTATTATCAATACTTCAGATGAAATTTCACTCTCTCCATTTGGCTCTTTAATAATGTCCTCTAAATGGTTAAATTAAAACATAGTTCTCTTGGGATGGCTTCTGTTTCCAGTAAAGACCCCATATGCTCATTCTCACATTTTATCAAAAGCATCCTATCTGACACTATGATACAATGTTTATTTTAATGATGTTGGTTTGTTTTCCCACTGCACACATAGATATGTACAGTGTTTATTTGAAGTTGGATATTGAAATTGAGCTGATTTCCGCCACAACTGTAGTGCTGTCAGGGGAAAAGTTCTCACCTTTTGAAAAGTTACTTTCCTGCTGCTCCAAGTGTCATGGCCCTAGGAATCTCATTAGACTCCTACCTCTCTGCATGGTACCAAAGAGCTTCATGCCTTTGTTTTTGTTTTATTTCCCTTAAAAAAGACTGCTGTGAATGTTCTCTGCCTCTCTGTCTCTTTCTCTCTCCCCCTCTCCCTCCCTCTATTTCTTCTTCCTTCTATCCCTTCCTTCCTTTTTACACCTGGAGATAAATGCTTTAAAGAATAAATAAACTTGATGGGCATGGGGCACATGCATCTGATCCCTTATTTTGGGAGATGGAGGGAAAAGTATTATAAGCACAAGACCAGCCTGGGAAACCCTGTCTCCTAACACTAAGGACTGTGGTGTAGCTGAGTGGCTGAGCTCTGCTCTGCATGCATATGACTTTGGGTTCTAATCCCAGCACTGCAAAAATAAGAGAAAATGGTGAGTTTGAGGCACAGTCTCCAGTATCTGTCTTCTATTTCCCTTATCTCCTGAGATGAGAACTCTCCTGATAAACATTCGATGAGACTTGAGATCAGACTTAACCTATACAAAGACCTGTTATTTACATCTTCATAGTGTTATGCTTCTGTGTTATGCTGTTACAGGAACAAATAGTCACCAGAGAAAATAATCTAAAAATAGTCTTATGTGATAATTAAAATAACCTGTTCAATCAGTGATTCTCAACCTAGGTCAGCTCTGGGGTTGGTAAACCACTACTTGCTGGCAAAATTTCAGTCTTCTCCCTACTTTTTGTTGAAACATATCTCATTTGCTTATATCTTGTCTATTTCATACTATAAAGTACTGCTAACATCCTCTTTCCCTTCCCATAAATCCTAACCTGCTGACAAGCACTTTAGAGAAACATTCATCTACTCCTTATTTAGGTGAGCATCGAATAGCCTGAAGATTCCTGGACTACTCCTGTATTCCTGTCTGCCCAAACTGATAATTGTGGGGCTCAGTTGTATCAGTGATCATTGGATTAAATGTTCACAGCTTGATAATTCTTAAGTATATCTCAATGGTTAGACTGAAGAGGGCATGTTGAACCTTTATTTCATAGTTATACCCAATGTAGGAGGTATAGATCTTTAGGCAGGAGGAGTTAATGATTCACATTGCCAAATATGATTGTTAGGCATATACTTGAGAAAACTTACATATAATAGAAGCATGAACACATAAAACACTTAAAAAACCTGTCTTTATTATTAATTATTAATCTAGATTCATCACTTAATAATTATTAAGTATTCCAATGGTGAGAGGAGGGGAGACAGGCCTGGAAGCACATGCCTTTAATTCTATACTCAGGGGAAGGGGGAATCTCTAAGTTTGAGGTCAGCCTGGTCTACAAAGTGAGTTCCAGGCTAGCCAGCTACAAAATGAGTCCCTGTATCAAAAAATGAAGACTCCAGAGGCTCTTTATCAAATTCTTGTTCTGTTTGTTTCTAATGGTGTCACTCTGTTGAATGAATCTTACTGTGTGAATTAATTTCTTCCTTTGATAAAAATAGCATTTTATTTCAATAAGATTATTTATAAGGATATGAAATGGACCACATGCATAATTTTATAAGTCAAGGGCTGGATATAGTAGGAAAAGAGTTTGATCTGACTGAATGGAGCCAGTTGGAGGTAATTGCCAATCTATGTAGAGACACGATCTTCTGTTACAAAATATTGGAAATAATTTTAGCACAGTGTAGTGTATGAATGAACACTTTTGTTGTTCTCCTTGACTTCTATTCCAACATAGTGGCAGCAACCTTATTATCTTCCCTACATTAAAAAATTTTGATAGGAAAGCTCAACCTATTAAAAGTTGTAAATTCATTTTAAAATGCTTTAAAAAAATCTTAACCACTGTCTAATTGATTAATTGGCAATGTCAATTCAAGAATTTCCCTCCCTATTAGCTTTTCCAAGTTGTATATTTTAAAAAGAAAGTAAAAAATTCAGTATGTTAAATATTTTAACTATTAAAAACATCATCTCTCTGCTTAATCTAAATAAGGTTTTCATCATGTAGGAACATCAACATTAATAAAAACTTAGTTGTTTGAATTGTTGCTATTAATTGTCAGAGGTTCATATTGATTATTTGTATCTTTTAGTTGAACATGGTCCTGAACGAACAGAGAGCCAAGATCACAGCAAAGGCCATTCTTTCTATGACACCAGAGGAATACTGGAAGTCACGAGAAGATGTAAGGAACTCATTTTGCTAAGGATATCGAAATGAAAATGTACATGATTTTGAAATTAACAGAAATTTTAGCTTGAGTATTAGGTTAATTCGACTCTTGTTCATTCTTAAAAGCTGAGAGCAGAAAAAAAAAGCTGTTCAAAACTGGTAATTATTTTATTGGTGTAGATTCCCTGAAAGATAATATATGCCTGCAAGAACAGTCATGATTTTCTGAAAAATCATGAATATTTCCCCCAAAAGTTTACAAGTTATTACATAATACTTAAACACCCTGCATTGGAAAGTGTGAGTTTTTGAATTTTTGATAACTCTAAATTTTATTTTTATTAACTAACATCTAAGGAGAGAATTCTTGCTCAGAATTTTAGAAATGCTAACGAAGTTATCGTCTATCAAGGGAAAGTCGTAGTTTACAAATGTCAAACCTAAAAGAGCTAATCATCAGATTCTGCCGGCAATATTGTAATGAAGAACTATTAAATCAGACCTCCTCTCCAAAGCCCATGCTGGGAAGTTGACAGCGTATTCCATAAATGAAATAATAACACAAAATTGGTGCCAGACAAAGGAGGAAAATGATTTTCATGTCGCTTCCTGGAATGCAAAACCATTTCATCTTTGAGAGAAGTGGGCATGGATTTGCTAGTCTCTTGTGTACTACACTGTGAAAAATAAATTTATAACCAACTGAAAGGATAAGATTATGTATACATTTAAAGAATAAACTTTCTGCATAAATTTAACCAATTTGAACATAAGTAATCTATCTAAAGTTTAAGGTTTTAGTATTATTTTAATCTTAATGACTGTCATTCTTTCTGACTACATATTTTATAACATGATCAAAAGGTGTATCAAATTTTCTGCATGAATTCAACTCTTAGGTGAAAATGTGGTACTATTAAGGACATATAGTTTCAGTATTAGTAGTATTGTAAGAATTGATTATAATACTCCATAGGGAATATTTTACAAAACATAAACATGACTGTTTCCTAAAACACAATGAGTAACAGCTGTATAGATTTAAGTTATAATTTTGGCTCTTTCCACTGAATAGTTATAAGGTAGGTAGCTAGGTAGCTAGTTATAAAAATTATTCTTTGTACTGAGGGTTTTGTGTGTCAACTTGACACAAGCTAGAATTATCAGAGAAGAAGGAACCCTACTTGAGGAAATGTTTCCATGAGGTCCAGCTATAAGGCATTTTCTCAATTAGTGATCAATGAGGGAGGGCTTATCCCATGGTGGGTGGTTCCATCCTTGGGCTGGTGATCCTGGGTTCTATATGAAAGCAGGCTGAGCAAGCCATGGAAAGCAAGCCAGTAGGCAGCTCCCCTCCATAGCCTCTGCATAAGATCCTGCCTCCAGGTTCTGGCCCTGCTTGTGTTCCTGTCCTGACTTCCTACAATGATGGCCTATGATCTGGAAACATAAGCCGAAGAAACCCTTTACTCCCCAACTTGCTTTTTGGTTGTGATGTTTCATCACAGCAATAGAAACCCTAACTAAGACATCCCTCTACATGTTTTACATATCTTTAACCAGAGTTGGAGAGATTATAATCTAAAGTAATGGCAGATTGTTTTCTTAGGTATAGTTATGCTTGCTGTTTGACTTACATGTTTAATTATTGTATGTGTGTGCATCTTAGAGGTGTGAGTAATGTACATGTCCATGACATGTGTATGGAAGTTAAAGGAACAACCTTCAGTATTGGTCCTCACATTCCACCTTGTTAGAGAATAGTCTTTACAGTTTGCTACTTGTATATATACATCGGTTAACATGCATGTTTCTGGGGGTACTGAGATTACAGATGCAGTATCATGCCTGACTTAACTGTAGATATATACTTAGATTGCCATGCTTGCATAACAAGTGCTTTCCGAACTGATCCATCTCTTTAGTCTTCCCTTTGCTACTTTATATAAAATTATAATTTCCCCGCAACTGAAAATTTAGTGGTCAAGGAAAATGATCATTATTATAGACATATAAAGTATAATGGGAATTTAATAATTTCGCAAAGGCATAATAATACTTACATTTATTTGGTATTGCTTTTATTAGCTTAATTTGTTAACTATGAAAGTAGTGGGTTTCATTGTGATATTTTTACACATGCATATTGCTGTTCTTATTGGCAGTTTTATATTTATTTAACACTATTTGCTTCAATGTTCTTTCAAAACAACTTCAATTAGTTGCATATTTAATTTATCAGGTGCAACTCAAAAATGTTTTGTTGTTCTTGTTGATGGTGGTGGTGGTGTTGTTTAAAAAATTGAACACATGGGTAATTGCTAAACGATTGCTTGTTTAGATGTGTAAATTCCAGTGTTCGGGTTAGCAAAAGTGAAGTCAAATTTTAGCTGTAGTTCATACACATTTAGAGAAGCAAAATCCTAATGGAAAAGGGAAGTGAGAAAATTTAAGGGAAATTACTTCAATTTTTGTTCTAAGCTTAGTTCTCCTTTATTTTGATGGTGCTGGGCTTGAACTTATGGCTTTATGCACTCCAGGTAAGTGCTCCACTGCTGAGCCACAGCCACAGCCCCACAGCTTTTGTTTCCACAAATATGAAATTCTATGACTATTTTTAAAACCATGATTAAATGTCATAAAATCTCAGGTTGTGCTCCTGTTCTGATACCTGGGCTTTTTTTTTTTTTTTTTTTTTTTTTTTTTTTTTTAATGAGTTTCCATTCCACAAATACTGGAAACAGTAATTACACAAAAGTTACTTTGATTCAAATGTGTATTAAAGTTCTTCTTTGCAAATTTGTAAGTCATTATTGTCAGTTTAAAGGTGTGGTATTCAGGTTATCTGAAAAATAGATACCAGCATTGGGTTAACTCTGCATGGCAGTAAGACTGGGTGGAAGCACTCATCCCATTGTGGAAACAAGACATAGTTAGCCATTGTTCCCAGGTGTCAACTTGGTAAGAGTGTTCCAAGTATGACAAGCAGAGTCTTTAGTGAGCTATACTCTATAGAGTTCTGTAAAGAACAGCTATGAAGCTGCCTCAAGATGTGGCTCTTATCAATGTCATTGCCATCAACCCTTCCCCAAACAGCTGGGCTGGGAAGACATTTAAAATGGCTCCATTTTCAATGGTCTCTCCCATATCAGTAGATGGGGTGTCAGATTATAAAGCCATCACATAGGGAAGCAAGGTAGATCTTCCCACCTGAGGAAACTTGTAGGAAAGTGTGACAATTTGGCAGTCAGTACAGTGCGATGAGAGATGTCACATATATCAGATTTCCAGTGGTTACACTGTAGCTCAGCTTCAAAGATACTTAGCTTTCTTTCAGCTCTCCTGATTTTTCTAGTCTTTTTTTTTTTATTAATTCAAGATTCTACTCTCCTTTTAACCTATGAAAACAATATATTTGTAGGCAAAACAATGGAGAGCTTTAGGAAGGTTAAAAAATGTTCATTGGAATGTGTTCCTGTTCTGGCTCATTTAAAATAGGCTATTAAAACTTGTCCTTTTATGTATGTATGCATACATATGCTTGCTGATGGGGGGGGGCTATTGCATGGTGCATATGTAGAAGTCAGGTGACAACTTTCAAGTTTCCACTATGTAGGTCCTGGTGATCAAGTGTTGATCATGAGGCTTGGTGGTAAGTGCCTTACGCCTGCTGAGCCATCCTGCAGGGCCCCTCCATTCTTTCTCATACTGCATCGCCAGACTGGCTTGGAACTCACTGTGTACTCCACAGAGGTCTTAAACCCTCCCGCCTCAGCCTCCCAAGTATTTACAAGTTTGAATCACCACACTTGTCTACAAAGTTGTGGTTGAGTTAACAGGCTTTCCTTGCTTTGAGACCATCCTGTGTATTTCCGTGGTGTCCTTATTTCGAGAATAGAGACAACTATTCTATGTGATGACTTCAAATGGTATTCTGTACAAAGTGCTCTGGAGTTCTCAATAACATGGCTGGATTCAAAGCCACAGAGAACTCAGCCCAATGGCTGAAGCCACTACAAAAACCAGGAGTTCTTTAGACTTGTTCCTGGCAGCAGACAGGCAATATTTAGCAATGTGTAGCTCACAATAGACAACTTTAATATGTAAAATCTATAAAAAAATATATAAAGAGGCTAATATATTGTGCTGACTACCCATCTTGAGAATGTAATTGAATACAAGAATTGAATGCATGCATCATAGAGATGTGGTCCAACATCCCTCCACACTCTCTAAAACCCGTGTGCATATTTATAGCAGTGTGCACGCTCACCTTATTTCAGAAGTTCGTTTATTTCCTCAGCAGAATATTTAATTTTTGTTTGGTACCTTCTGTTCATTTGTTACACTCCCAGACTCTGTACAAGTGTCACTTCCGTGCTCTATTGCCATGGAGCATGAGGAGTGGAACGAGTAGCTTTCTGCTGCACAATGAGATGGTGCGCTTTTTCAGCATATGCATGCGTAAGCCTTCTTTTGTGAATGGGACCGATAGGGTCAGATAATGTTTAAAGGGAAAGGTTTTATGTCTCTCAGGCTTCTATGTTTCCACATGGATGCTCACACACACACATAGATTGAATTATGAACAGACCCATTAATGCTGGGATCACAAAAGGTCAAGTTTTGTCTTCTTTTACCCCCATTCAGATTGCTTTTGTAGAGAGAAAAAAAGGATTTGCAGGGAGAGAAAGATTTATGATAAAGAATTTTTTTTTTAAAGAACAGTTCTCTCCTTTTAACAACATCTTTGATTTGGAAAAAGATCATATTATGTAAAATAATTCAATAATATTGTATCATCTGCCTGAAGTTGGTGTGAGTTAGTTCATGTGTATAGTTACATTTAAGGACAACATGTTATCATAATAATTGAGAACAAACATAGCACTTTGAAGATAAAAGGCCATATGAATATGTAAAGTAACAAAGTTTGAGCAAAACTGAATGGAAGTATTATAAAAACATCATTGGCAGGATTTTTAACCAATTCTCTCCTTTAAGATGTAATTTAGTATTTGCTCAGACATATAACATTTAAGTTTTGAATTAAGAAAACAACTAATAGTTTGTGTCATTGTGTCTCACACACATTGACAAATAATCCAATGGAAGCAGTAAAAAAAAAAAAAAAAAGTAATGGAGAAACATTTGAAAGGACAAAGACTTTATCCCCAATGAAAAATTTAAGACTTTAACCAATAGCTCTTTAGAGAGTAAATGACATCAGCTATTGCATGGTTGGTTGATTTCCGATGTCACATGGAATCCCTTATCAGTTAAAGTGTATGCATCGTGACAGTAAAACCATTCGTGCATAAAAATGTCCTAAATCAAAGCCTGGGATCTTCCTTCTTTCTCCTTTGGGTTTGTGCTAGTGGCGTCCTCTACCATGTGGTGAAGTACATCAAACTGAAGAGACCAGTATTTGCCAGAAAGGTACATTACATGATACAAACATTAAATGCTACATCAAATCCTATCTTCCCAAATCACATGACCTCAGGAATGGATTCAGAGAGCTGTTGTACTTTCCAGTGAGCCATTGTGTTTAGGGCCCTTGCTTCATCAAATACCCAGAAGAGCAGGCCACCTGGACTGTTTGGCGTTTGGCTTAGGTATGTTGTTGGTATCATCTATCACTTTGAGGATAATACTTGTGTGGGATAAAATATCACGAACAAGGTAAAGCAGAAGCACTGCCTTGCACTGGATTATTTGGAGTTTTGTTTGTTTGTTTGTTTTGTTTTGTTTTGTTTTTAAAGTCACAACTTAATAGAAATAACTGTGTTGTATGTAGTGCAGAAATCCATTCTGGAAGGACAGGCTTTTAGAGGAGACTCCCATGGGACTTTTAGCTTAAAAACAATATTGTCTTCATTTTCTTTCTTCCTTTGTTATTTTCCCCTAATCACTTTCTTCCTTTGTTTTCTTTTCTTTTCCATGTCATCATTTTTACATTACATTTTTTTCTATTTTCTTCTACTGAGACTCCTCCCATCATTTTTTCAAACCTTCTCCACTGCCTCATATACATGTGGTTTTTAAACCTATATCCAAGTTCCTTTATCTAGCCATGAGGGCTCATTTATGGATACTTAAGAGGACTTGGCACAGACTGTTACTGCCACTAAGAGCTGTCCATCACTAGTGAGTTATACATGGTTGAAAATATTTAATAGAGAATGGTAAATTAATCAATTTTTAGTAAAATTGTCCAAGCCTAAATCCCAGTGACTTGACACAGTATATATTATACACTGTCAACTTATTAACACAAAGTATATATTATGTATTATCCACTTGTACATTAGCTGTGGGTTATTAGTGGCCCTCCTCAGTATGTCTTTCCTAGGCTGCGAAAGAAGATGAAGGAAGAGCTTCTACTGCAGTACTGGGGCATTAGCATCAGTGGCAAAGACCAGTGATGGAAGTACTATTGGCCCTTAGGATGGTGCTGAGCAGTGCCAGTTGCGACTTCTACATTGACCAAGGCACATCACATGGGGGAATATGACACCACAAGTACACCTGTGAGAAAGGCCTGATGCTTCCTCTTGTTAATTTCTGCTAATTCTCTGAACAAACTTTACTGGCAACTGGCGACTCTCAACCTTCCTAATGCTGCAACCCTTCAATATGATTTCTCAAGTTTTGTGACCCCAGCCATGAAATTTTAATATATATATATATATATATATATATATATATATATATATATACACATATATATATATATGTGTGTATGCTTATGTATGCACACAGATATATAACAATAATAGACAAATAAAAAGAATCCATCAACTTTTGAGTTAGAGGGGAAGGAGGAGGGATTTAGAGGATGGTAGTTGGGAAAGGATGGAGGAGAAAAGACAGGGGAGAATGTGGCATAATGCTATTTTAATTTTTAAAAAAATTAAGAAAAAAAGCAAATGTTGGTGAAGCTGAAAAGAAAATAGAATGTTTATCCATTCCTGTTGGGATTGCAAAACAATCCACCACACTGGAATTCAATATGGAGACTCGCCAGAGCAACTGCAAATAGAACTGCCATATGAGCCAGCTATGCCATTTGTTCAAAGAAATCTAAGTTGTCAAGTCACAGACACACTTTCACATCAGTGATTTTTGCAGGAGTAGTCACGACAGCTAAGTTACAGAACCAATGTAAGTGTCCATTAACAGACACTTACATATATATATATGCATATATATATGTGTGTATATATATATATATATATATAGTGGAATTGTATTCATCCATAAAGAACAAAATTATGTAATTTTCAGAAGAAAAACGGATTCAGCTAGAGATTGCCATATGGGCTGGCTAGGTTTTTTTTGGGGGGGGTTCTTTTTCTTTTCTTTTCTTTTTTGGTCAGTTTGATACAAGCTAGGGTCATCTAAATATGGCACTAGGGAATTGTACAGAGATCCACAAGGATGTCCCCAACTAGGAATCTAAGCAATAGTGGAGAGGCTACCTTAAATGCCCTTCCCCTATAATGAGATTGGTGACTACATTAAATGCCATCCTAGAGCCTTCATCAAGTAGCTGATGGAAGCAGAAGCAGACACCCACAGCTAAGCACTGAACAGAATTCCTGGAATCCAGTTTCAGAGAGGAAGGAGTGATGAACAAAGGGCACAAGACCACCCTGGGAAAAACCACAGAAACTGCAAACCTGAACAAGCGGGAACTCATAGACCCTAGTCTGACATATGAGGAACCAACATAGAACCAAACCAGAGCCCATGAACGTTTCAGCAAGGAGGACTGGGCAGTCCATGGGACCTCTGGCTGTGGAACCATATGTATCTATCCCTAGTGCATGAATGGACTTTGGGAGCCCATTCCCTATGGAGGGATACTTTCAGCCTATATACATGGGGGAGGGCCTAGGCCCTACTCCAAATAACATGACAGATTTTGATGATCCCTCATGGAATGTCTCACCCTCTCTGGGGAGTGGGTGGGGGATGGAATGGGAGACCAGTGGGGGCCATGGGAGTGTGGGAGGGAGAGGAAACTGGGATTAATATGTAAAATACAATGATTTATAAATATATAATATATATTTATAAATACATGCATATATTTATATATAACCCACTGTAGGTGTTACCACCCCTAAGCAGATGGTCAACAAGCCAGTTAACATTGCTCCTCCATGGCTTCTGTTTCAGTTCCTATCTCCAGGTTTCTGTCTTGAATTTCTGCCCTGTCTTCCTTCCACGATGAGCTGTTACCTAAAAATTATGAGATAAAATAAACCTTTTCTGGCGGTCTGGCTTGATCAAACCACATTAGTCTGGAAGGAATCCACAGCTTTCATTTTCTGTGGAAACAAAAACAGAGTACCAGGTGATTCTACACTCAAAACAGCTGGACAAAGCAGCCTTACAGACTACAGCCAGGATTTCTGTATCTTCTTAGAATCCCCCATGACAGCGCCCCTTACCAGCAGGAAGTAGTTTGGAAAGAACGACGCCTAAATTCCCAAATATTGTCTATAAATGTTTGTTTTCATTTAAATGGATTTGGTTATATATATAAAAAATAAACCTTTTCCTCCCCATGTAGATTATTATAAAAATATCTATTAAACTAGATAGTTATTAAATTAAGTCATTTTCACAAAGGCAAACATTAAATTTTTAAAAATTTGTGCATCCCAGATTAATAAAATCATATATGTATGTATACATACATACATACATACATACATACATATATATGAGAGAGAGTGAGAGATTGAAAGAGAGTGAGATGGGACTAGAAGTGAAACCATTGTCCAGGGCAACAAACTGTGATAATGATGGGTGACAAAGAAAAGAAGAGAACTATAGGGAGTTAATCCAAAATTCAGTATATATTTTTATGAAAACACATCTGTCACCTAGTATAATGAATGATTGCCAATAAAATATCAATTACATAGGCAAGGTATTTGTGATTAATCTATGCTTAATTTCTATTCTGTTCCATGGGTTTGTGTCTGGTTTTACTCCTATACCATACTGTTTTAGTAGCTGTAACTTTATGGTATGTTTTTAATTCTGGAACTATGATTGTAATCCAAGTGCTGGGTTGGTAGAGGCAGGTGGATCCTTGGGGGCTCTAAGACCCTTTATCCTAGCTGAATCAGTGACCCTCAGGTCACAGTGAGAGTCTTTGTCTCAAGAATACTAAGATGGTTGACACCTGAGGAAGGACTCTCAAGGGTGAACTCTTGTTTGGCCTTCACATACATCCCCATACACATGCATCTACATTTCATGAACACACACGCACACACACACACAGACAGACAGACACACACAAAGTACTACATGATACTTTTGCTCACATGTTATTGATCAAAGCAAATCATTTTTGTGATATATCGTTTTCCAACCCTTCATTCTTCATCAGTGTACTTTTTTAATAGGTGAAGTTTCTTGTGGGCAATATACAATTGCATTTTATTTTTATTATTGTATATATTGTTTATAAATTTAAATCTTTCTACTTTAAACTTTCTTCTCCAAAATTTTTAAATTTCCCTTTTTATTTCTTCAGTGGCCCAATTATCATTCAATAGATTAATTGTTTAATTTTCATAAGTTTATGTACTCCATAAGTTTTAGAGCCACACCTGTTTGTTTCTTAGTTCCATTTGCTTGGAATAACTTTTTCTATCCATTTACTCTAAGATAGTGTCTATCAGTGTTATTAAAGCATGTTTTTTGGAGGCAGAAGAAAGATGAATCATTTTTTTCTCACACAAGTCTGCTATTTTCTATCACTGTGTTGTAGAATCAAGACTGCTAACATTCAGAGTATTGTTGAAAGGTGTACATTAATTCTTGTAATTTTGCTGATCATGTGGTATTTTATTAGACTTCTTTCATTCAGCTGTTCTTGTGTTGCTTATTTATTCCCCATGGCCTCTTAGGTGTGGACATCCTTTTCTTCATACTGAAGTATTCCTTCCAGTAGCCTCTGTAGAGTTGACTTAGTGGTTGTAATCCTCTAGTCTGTTTTTAATCACTGAAGATTTTTACTTCTTCAGTTTTAATGGATAGCTTTATTGGTGAACAGTATTTATGATTTATGAAAGCTTGTCTGAGGGTACAGAAAGCAAAGCTAGCCATAAGGTATAGAGCCAGGCAGAAGTGGCACAAACCTTTAATCCCAGGACTCGAGAAACAAGCAGATGGATTTCTGTGAATTCGAGGCCACACTGAGCTACATGAAATTGATCCAGTCTGAAAGAGAAACATTTCCATACAATGGTGATCTCAGCACTTGGAATCACATGCCTTTAATCCCAGGCTTTGAGAAGTATAAAAGGAAAAAGCAAAGGGCCTAATGAAAGATTAGTCTCCAACAACATCGAGGAGAGGCAGCAGTCTAGGACTGCAGTCTGAAGATTCATGGAGCTAGCCTGATCACCATTTCAGTCTTAGGTAGAGTTAGCAGCTAATGACTTGCTGCTTTGCTTATCTGACCATTAACTTGAACCCCGATATCTATCTCTAGGTTTTTATTAATCTTGTTACAAACACATTATCAGGCTTTAAATATTTCTGTAAAATAATCAGGTGATAGAAGATATCATTCTGTAAATATGTTTCTCTTACTGGTTAATGAATAAAGTACTGTTGGCAAATAGGAAGGCAAGATAGGATAGACTACGCAACAAGGAGGGTTCTGGGAGAGGTAGTAAAGAGGAATCACGAAGTAAGAGGTCCAGACCTTTCTCTGGTAAGATAAGACCAAGTGGAAACACTTAGATTGATAGAAATGGGTTAATATTTAAGACAGAGGTAGCCAATAAGAAATTCTAGTAATAGGCCAACAGCTTTATATCTAATGTAGCATCTCTGTGTGTTATCATTGGGCTGATGTGGCTCTGGGACCAGGCTGGCAGGAAAGTATAACCTATAACAATCAGGTGATAATTTTATCAGCCTGTCTTTGTAAGTGATTTCACATTTCTTTCCTGTCATTATCAATACCCTTTCTTTTTTATAAATACCCTTCCTTTTCCCCATATTTTATTGCTATAGTGTGAGATATTTCTTTTATGACATTGTTTATTTGTTCTTTAAGCTTGTTATTGTTGAATGGGCACCTTTCTGGATGTTTGGAAAACATCCTGTGATTTTATCAAAATGTTTTGTATGTCTTTGATATGCTATTTTTCGCATTCTATTTCTGTAATCCAAAAGTTATGGTTTTTCATAGTGTTTTAGAGTTCTGCCATAACTGTTCATGTATTTTCCATTTAAATTTTTTCATACACTGTATTTTAATCATGTTTTCCCCTCTTACACCTCTCCTAGTTCCTTCCCACCTCCCCCACAAACCTAACTATTTTTATCTTTCTTTCAAAAATAACCTAAAATCAAAATAAACAAAAATATCAAAATATAAAAGAAAGATTAAAAACAAACAAAAAACACAAATGTCCAAATAAACCCTTTCTCTCTCTCTCTCTCTCTCTCTCTCTCTCTCTCTCTCTCACACACACACACACACACACACACACACACACACACACACACATACACAAAATGCCATTAGAAGCATTGAGTTTATTTTGTGTTGGTCTGCTTCTCTGGGGTATAAGACATGCTGTAGAGTGTGGTTAATATACCTGGTGATACTCCATTGAAGAAAATGGATTTTCCCTTTGCCAGCAGCTATCAGTTCTAAATAGCTTCTTGGTTAGGGTTGGGAACCCATGTCTACTTCCATACTCAGTGCTGGGACCCCATCTGACATGAACCTGTGTAGGTCTTATATGTGCTGCCACAGTCTGTGTGGATTCTTATGTGCAGCAACCCTGTGATGTCTGGAAAACACATCAGCCCTTTCTGGTTCTTAAAATCTTTCTACTTCCTCTTCTACATAGATACCTGCACCTTGAGAGTAGGTATTTGATGAAGACATTGCATTTAGGACTGAGTGCCCCCCAAGGTCTCTTTCAGTCTCTGTATGTTGTACAGTTGTGAATCTCTGTGTTAGGTATCATCTATTGCAAGAAGATTTTTGGATAATGGCTAAGTGATGCACTGACCTATCAATATACCAATATGTCATTAGGAGTCTTTTTCTTTTTGCTATGTTTCTTTATTATAATAGTAGGTTTTCTTGTAGGTGCATGACCTATCTGGTCTTATGTTCTTGGCCACTTTAACAGGGGAAGGTATAGGTTCCATCTCATTGAGTGGTCCTTATTCCAATTAAGAAAATGTTTGTTTATTCCCATAATATTTATGCCTCTGCTACTCCAGTACACCTTGCAGGCAGGTTGCTATTATAAGTTGCAGAGTTTGTAACTGGGTGATATTGGTGGTTATCTTTCTTCTCTGATAACATGCACAGTGGCTTTCCAGCACCATGCCAGTCAGTAGGAGTGAAGATTCTAGTTGTGCATAAGCTTGACTTCTCCATGTTTGATTGCATAAGTAAATGTTGTCTTTAGCAATAGGGTCTTACCATCAGCTTGTGTGTAATAGCTTTACCATTGGCCTTTACTGAATGACCCAATCTCTCTACCTAGTCTTCCAGCCTTGACACTCTGTTTTCCACATGACCCATTCTGTTGATGTGGCTTTTCACTGAGAGTTTAATTTAGTTCATTGAACTGCCATATAACCCAGTTATACTGGTTATGGATAATTTCCCAAAGGACAGAACGAACAAGGAAACAAACAAGTGTAGTCATTTTTAATTAGCAAACTATATAATTATGAAATTAATTTGTTATTTCTAAGTCCCCAGGGAATATCATTAATAATAGATGAGTAAAGGTCATATGTCTTTCCTAACCCCACTGATTAATAGTCTAGAAATACAAACCTCAAAGATATGTGTGTTTTAAGCTTTTCTTAATTTTGGAAAAATGTTATGCTTCATTTAGAATGCTGTCTATGCAGGAAATATATTTTAAAGCTCTGAAAAATCTTAATGAATTTAATATATAAATTGACACTTTAATTCAATGTGCGGTGGAGTAAAATAGCCTTAAAAAAGGTACACATATAAGCTGAAATATGGCAACTGGTTACATAACAATGAATTTCAAAGTTCAAGGAAGGTTTTATTTTGTTAAGTATTTTGTTTATTTTCTTCGTCTATATTTTTTCTTCCTTTATTGAAACAGGGACTTATGTAGTCCTGGTTGCCCTGGAATTCATTATGGAAAAAGGCTGACGTCAACATAGCCTACCTCTTTCTTCTGAGTGTCATCATACTGGGCCTATTAAGCAGTTTAAGTGTTTTGCATTCTTAGATCTATAGGCTTTTTTTTAAAAAAAAAAAAAAAAAAATATATATATATATATATATATATATATATTTTTAGTTAGTTTTCATTCAGCAATTTAAAATGGCTACTTTTACTTTGTGCACTTACACACACACACACACACACACATCACGTTTTCTACAAACAAAAAGTGGATAATAGAGATAGATATGTTTGTCCCTTGTATTCCCTTTACCTGATGGTAGAGCCGTACTTAAATTCTTGAATTGAAGTCATTTTCTCCTATCAGGCTAGGTACTCAAAAATCTAATAGGTGTGACATCAACAATTACTTCTTGCTAACAACTCTTGTAATTTAACCCCTTCAGGTGAGCATGCTGATTGATGAATTGCAGACAGCTATCAAAAGCAACAGAGGTCATCTCGCTAAGCTTGGCCCCCAATTACAGGCTGAACAGGAGCAGTTCTCCTCTTATGTCTGCCAACACATTAAGAGTCTTCCAGAAAACACCGTGGTCCCAGGAGGACTGCATCTCAAGGTGGGTGTCACTCTGTGACTCTCACTGGATCCAAGCAGAGACAGACACATTCTATCCTATTGAAGATCGGTGTAACACTGTCCTCAACAGGGAAGTTTGACCTGTAAAGCATAAGAATACTGTTCAGAAAATAGGTCTTAATGGAAATAACTATGCATCTTTAAAATGGAGGTTTATAAAACTTAGCATGCAATACAGAAAAGTAAGTTTAATGAACTTCAGTGAGTGAACATTTGCATACTTCTCAAAGAAATAAAAATACTGTGTAGGTTTTATTTTTAAAAAACAACACATTTGGAAAATGGACAAGCTTTAATAGTTGACAGACAGTGACAATAAGAATCAGAGGTGAAAAGGCTGGGTGACTGATTGATGTTCAAGCTACATTTCCAGGGGAAAAAAGGTATGTATTGGATAAGTGTGACATATGTCTGAGTTCACTTGGTAAAATCAATACTTAAGAATATACTGAGGGGGAAAGGTGAATTGGTTATTTGTCAGGACAAGATGGCTAAATGTCTTAGGCTACTCTGCTATTACAGTGTTAGGTGAGAAAAAGAATAATCCACCTTGGCTAAAGCAGATGAAAAACCAAAAGGAAATATTGTCGGGAGCGGTCTACAGCTGAGCAGCCTCAAGTCTGTACCTGAGTGGGGGAGTGTGGATGAGGGGAAAGGCTTGCTATAGACAATAAAGAAAAGAGAGACAGAATAAAGGTCAGGAGGGCTGATCAGTCAGTACTGAAATGCCATGAGTTTATTTTCACCACTATTATATATCTTAACCAAAAAGGGGAACACTGTATCATGTATATGGAACAAACAGACTTTTCTTCCGCACTTATTCTGAGGATTCAGTTAGCACAACTTACCTCCAACATCTTGTTCCCTAGCCTTGAGGTCAGGAGTAGACACACCTCAGATTCAACTTCTCCTTCCCTAGCCTTGAGAGTCAGGAGTAGACACACCTCAGATTCAGGTCTGTTGTTATTTAAACTAAGACAGCCAAAACATCCTTCTGTAGCTTCACCTTTGACCTTTAGGTCTTATGACTTGCTGACACCTTGAACACTGTGCCCTTGTGCCAAGATGGAGTGCAGCCATCTTTATGGGCACCCACAGAATGTAAAGATTTTTATATTCATAGTAGAATATCCATGCCACCTCGGTCACACTGAATTTCAGTTAAGTTACAGTTCTGTAACTTCATAGTTCACATCTCAAAGACCTCTGATTATAGAAATCAGCATTACTCAGTGTGGCCCTTTCTATGTGAAGAGGAGTGTTTGGAGAACTCCACTGTCTTTCACCATTTTCATGGGGATGTGATAATATTCACAGTTGACTTCTGCTCATCCTCCATCTTGCACTTCATCCTTTGAATATAGTTTTAGCTACAAACAGCATGGAAGCTTGAGGTGACATTCTCATGGATTCATTTTAAATGAGAATATACCATTAAAAATCGACTTTTTTGGGAAATGTGACTCAATCTTAAACACATTGTTTATGCCACTCAGAAAAAGGTGTTGAAGACAAGGGTTCCCACAGACAAGTAATGTTGTTCTTCTTACATTTTTGGCTTGGTTGTGGACCAATCTGCAAAAATACTTGCTATTGACTAAGTGATAAATCAGGCAAGGGATTTTGGTCTCTTTAATGACATCTGTGCCCACTTCTTTTAATCTACTACTGTATTGACTGTAGTGCCGCTGGGAACATAACTTTTTTCCCTCATGAATTCATTGTTAATTCTGAAGAATTTCTATCATATTAGCATATTATCTTGACAGTAAAATTTTAATTGCAGACTCTGAACTGTTTCTTTCACATATCCTCCCTTTCAGCATCCTTCAAAATTCTTTCCACACCAGCAAATAGGAAATTTATAAGCAAAGGAAACATGTTGTATAATATTTGTAAGTACCTGCTGTGCTATCTAATACAGTAGCTACAATCTGCATGAAGCTATTAAAATCAGTCAAATAAAGCACACAACACCTTCACCGGTGTGTTATAGACTTTCTAGGCTTTAACACTGACAGAATGGTTAGATACCCTATCCAGAATTCTCTTCCACCTGAGTCATGCTTTGATACCCCCACACCCCACTCCAGGAAGACTGGACATCATATCCCTCTGCCTCTGCTCCATTGAGTTTCCCCATCTGAAACACTAAGTTCGTCTAAAGCATACATTATTCTTCTAAATCCCAAGAGCTCTGAGTATCAGTTCGACTCATTAACCTTTTAGGGTAGTCATTTCCAAATGCTGAATCGAGTTATCTGGAGACTATGTGAGAAACACCAGTGTCCTCCACTCCTGTTGATTTGAGAGGAACTGGTTTAGTGTCCTGAGGGCTGACTTCTAGCAGCTTGTGAAAAACAGTTTAACTGTCAGGTGTTTTGAGAGTCACTGGTTAAATGCAGCCATTATTAAAAAGTATTTATATACATTGAACTCATCCTTGAAAAGATACTAATAATTGCTTCTTTCAAATTATCTGATTACATTTTACTATTGCCTATTCTTTCAGTTATTATTGTGTATTGTGTGTGTGTGTGTGTGTGTGTGTTATGAATTCTCTGAGTGTGCTACAATAAATTTCAACAAATAGGTTTCTTTCAATAGTGACTTGCTTTGACTCAAAACTGACCAGTCAGTGAGCATACACAATCGAAACTGGTAAATGATAAAAATAAGTACTTGAATTAGGTTGGTTAATTGGTTGGTACAGGCCATGGACAAAATCTCCTGTTTTGCTTTAAATACATTTCATTAGAACATATCCGCAACTGTTTGCATACTGCCTATGGCTGCCTCCCTCCCTGGGTTGCATAGATTCTACCTGTATGCAAGAGCTTAGAGGAGAGTCTTTTCTCTGTTAGAAGTGCATGGTGTTTTCAGAAATAGGGTCTTACTTTCAATTTCTGGGCAACATCTTCACAAATGAACTTCTCTAAGTAGTTAGAGAATAATTAACTTTTCCAAGCCCTAAAAGAGAAGGCACTTTTAAACTCATGTTAGGAAATCAGGCCAACTATGATATCAAGATATAACACAGGCAGCATGGAAAAGAGAATGTATGATGATATAGGACAGTACATGACAATAATATGATGAATACTAATTTTAAAATTCTGTATCATATACAAACAAGACAAGATCAATAGGGCACAAAAATATCAGATACTATAAGCAAATAATGTTTATTCTTGAGATTAAATGATGGCAATATTTGAAAACAATCTGTTACCATGTGTATATAGTATGTTATAAAGAACTAAGAGATAAAAGTCACCTCAAAAGATACAGAAAATCTTGACAACATTCAATATCCACTTGTGATTCAAACCATTCAACAAAATAAACATAGATGCTTACTGTAACACAGTAAAGGCCATATATGAACATCCCACAACTAACCCAACAAGTGAATAGATTTCAAAATATCTTCCCAAAGATCTGATGCCAGGAAAGAGAGACTAACTCTCACCACTTCTATTTGACACTATAAATACTATAAGTACTATAAACCTAGTAAGAGCAATTAGACCCAAAAAGAGATAAATTGCAACTAAATCAGAAAGGGAAAAATAAAATTAACTCTGTTTATAGATGATGTGGTCATAAAAGATAGAAAACCACAAAGAATCCAGAAAAATTCTATTGGAACAAACCAATGAATTCAATAAGTTTCTTGATAAAAAAAAATAATGGGCATTTCTCTATACTATGAACAATGAACAAGCCAATGGGGGAAATTAGAAAGCAATCCCTTTTGCAATAGCAACATAAAAAGCGAAATGCTTAGAAAATTTAACCAAAGAGGCGAAATAACTATATATGCTGAAAATTATAAAACATTGGTAAAGAAATTAAAGATGAATGGGGTAAATAATCTATTTCTTTAAAATGTTCACACTACCCCCAAATCACCCACAGATTCAATGTAATTGCTATCAGAATTCCAAAGACATTCCTTTGAGGTCACCAAAAGGCAACAATACAAGTGACAATTCCACAAGACTCTGAATATCCAAAGCAGTCCTTTTGTTTGTTTGTTTTTTGAGACAGGGTTTCTCTGTGTAGCCCTCACTCAATCTGTAGACCCAGCTAATCTTGAACTCACAGTGATCCACATGCCTCTGCCTCCCAAGTGCTGGGATTAAAGGTGTGCATCACCATACCCAGCTCCCAAAGCAATCTTAAGAAGAAAGAAACTATAGACATCAAGCTTCCTAATATGTTTCAAAATATATTACAAACAGCAAAAAAAAAAAAAAAAAAAAATCCAACAGAGGATTAGTATGTAGAATATATGAACAATTTAAAAACTAATCATTAAAAAAAGATACCCACAAACAACCCAGTCAATGAGCTAATTAAATGAGTAGAAAATTCTCAGAAGGTAAGTACAAATAACCAAAGGACATGAAGAACAGTAACATTGCTACTACCAGAGAAATGCAAATCAAAACCACATAAAGATTCCATCTTACCCCAGGTATGCTACTGTGTGCTATTTACCCCAAAGATCCATGTGTCTCAGTTTACTGCAGCACTATTTGTAGCAGCTAAATTATGGAACCAACCTAGGTTCTATCACAAGAGAAACAATAATGAAAATGTGGCCTATGAATACAACAGGGCTGTTTTCATCATAAAGAAGAATGAAGATGTATCATTTGTAGGAAAATGAATGCAACTCTAAATTAACCTTAGAGGTCAGGCTCAGAAAGAAATTTTATATGCTTTCTCTGATTTGTGGTTCCTAGATCTTGTATAGTCATATATAATCATGCATGTGTATATAAAACAAAAATAGCAATGAGATAGTAAAAAAAACAAAACAGCTAAACAGGAGTGGGTTGAACAAAGGGAAGGGTGGGGACAATGGGTATAGGAAATACATTTAATATATAACATATAACTATACAAAAATAAAATTAAAGTCAGTCAACTGAATAATCCATCACACGTGTCATCTCAATCTAGAATACTGATGGTCCTCCCTAAGAACTGGGTGCAAGGCATCATATAGGGCAGTTTTCATACTATAAATGATGCTTTCTCATCTCTACTGAGCTGTTCATCCTCATCATTCCTTCTCTGATACTTTAAAGGCATCGTTAAAATTGTTCTTATCAGTGGAACCTCTTTAAAAGACACATTATTACCATGGCTCATGTCTCATTTTTTTAGAATTGCATGGTATAGTATAATGCCAACTTTTAAAGGACAGTGTGCAGACATTGATTCCCATTGTGGGAAGGTTCTTGGGTTGTGTTGTTATTGTTTGTTTTTAATTTTAAAATGCAATCTGAGGAACTACAGAATAAAATTCCAATGGACTGTAATCCTATTATCCGTATAAATCTTTTTGTGTTGCTTCATCCACAGCATGTACTCTTGTCTGGTTGGTGGAGATATTCTGGTACATTCTCTGGCTACTGTATTTTACAGTCTTTCTATGCTGAGGAGCTTCAACGGTTGCACTCTCTGTGTTCTATACTATGTGAAGCTCTTTGGACAACAGGTATACCAGGCACTCTCTTACTTTCCTAGCCTCCTCTTACTCCATATCCCCTACTGCTGCCAATACCCCTAGCTACTATGAGAACATCTGCCTTTGTTATGGCTCAGTGACTGCTGCCTTCCTGGTCCTATGCTTTGCCTGCAACTCCTCCTCCTCTTCACCCCCACAGAGATGCTGTCAACAATGTTAGCCTGAGAGAGTAGGATGGAAAAGGATTGATGGGAAAGGGTATTAGCAAATCAGTAGGGGATGGTGGGGAGGGAAGAGCAACTAGTAAGGTGGTTGATTGTGTTGGAGGATTGATGGGCAAGAGCCCATGATGTGTGAGTAGGAGGGAAAGGCATGGGGGAAGCAGAACAGAACGTGGGTGCAGGATGCCTTTTCACACACAACCGGTTACTTAAGCTTTCTGGGTTGCCTTCCACATACTGCCAGTGGAGACAGATCCAGTGTCTGTGGCACCTAAAGCTTACAAAATCTGGGTATGGGACCAGGCCAGGCAACAATGGAAACTGCCTTTAGAGTCAGGCCTGAAAGTGGATGTTTATTTACAATAATAAAGTAAACCACAGGAATTTTGTAGTGACTTATAGACAGAAAGTTTTCTTTGTCCTTCTAAGCCCAATACTGTGATTATTTGAAGAAAAAGCTAATGTGCCAGCCTTCCTTAGCCTTATTCCAAATTTCCGACATTGTATCTTATCAGTTTGTTTATATTATAAAAAAAATGAGTTAATTTAGTTGATAGAAAAGATGCTGACTTTTATTTACAGTACTTCCTAGTTATTTCTGTGCCCTGAACTCTAAGACGAGCTGTGTCAATAGTACAGGAGCACCTAGAAACTGTCCTGGTTTTGTTGTACAGTTGTTGAGCAAAAACAAACAAACAAAGAAACAAAAAATGGCCAAGGACTTTCCCACAATGGGAATCAATGCCTGCATGCTCCTTTAAAAGATGGCATTATATTGTACCATGTGATACCAAAAATGAGACATGTAAATAATATATCTTTTTAAGAGCTTCTACTGTTAAGGCAAACCTAAAAGATATTTTTAAGATGTAAATCCCTTTTCTGTGGTCACTTAAGCAAATTTAAAGCTCTCTAAGCATTTGTTTTCATTAATAAGCTTATTTATTCATTTAGATCTCCATGAATCAATTTAATGCCTAGAATTAGATCAGTGTAGTCAATTGTCCATAAAACAATTGTGGGTTCCCTTCTTTCCTCCCTCCCTCCCTCCTTCCCTCCCTCCCTCCCTCCTTTCCTTCCTTCCTGTGACCTCTTGTTGTTAACTCTGCATTTATATTATACCCTTGGTTCATTGGGAAATTTTTTCTTTCTTTCCTTCCTATTTGCCCATTTCCCCCCAAATTCATGTTTATATCCCAGGGAAGGTCTCTTTCACCAGTAAACAATGGGGAAGAACTAAGATATTCCTTAAAAATGAGTAGTAAAATGTGACAACCCATCCTTCATTTGAAAAGAAATTGTAATGTAACAGAGTATTCATCACTATGGTTTTGAGAATTGTCTTTAAAGGTTAGACATGATAGAAATAATCATTCCTCACACGCAGACTATACACTAATAGACCAGTTGGGCTACCCATTTTACAGGTAAAGAAACGGAGACACTTTGAGACTCAAGAGAGTATCATGTGTACCTTCCAACCTCTTGACTGATAGCAAATGGTAGTGGGCACTGAGTTGCCCCCCACCCCACTCTTCTTCCCAGGGCCCCTTTTGCTGATAGGCATCTGCAGCCAGATGTAAATCTTTGTGCTCTGGAAGATCCAATCTTCTCTTTCTCCACGTGCTGAACAGAAAAGCAGCTTTCGTAGCAAACTCGGGGGAAAAAGCAATTGGTTGGAGGCATTGGCTCCCATGCAGAGCGTGTTGTAATGAGACAGGCTTTCCCTGTGCAGCGCTGACATCCTAGAAGGTGCCCAGAGAATTGCCAGGTGGGCAGTCAGCAGGGAAAGTCCGCGGGCCAGAGCTGTATTATGATCCCAGCAGTGACTCCCACTAAATGAACCACTGAACCTTACTGCTGCCGGCACGCTCTCTCTCTCAGGGAGATTGTCCTTCTCCATAGCAGTTAATTTGTTTTTACCTCTCAATTAGCTTTTTCACAGAGTGTTTGATATGCTCAAGTTGCTAAGATTCCCTGCCCACATATGTTCTCCTCCCTGGTATTACCCACTGACATCTATGTTAGTCTGACTCATGAACATTTTCAAGCAGAATTCTTTATCTGAATAACACATACTTGCAGACTGTCCAGTATCTGCAATGAGGACATACATTCAAACCCGCTTAGAACTTTACTTAGAGTTTTGTGACCTAAAACATGGATTACTTAAGATAAAAATGCTTTGCTGTAAATAGTGCTTGTATATGTTTTGAATAATTGAATGAAGCAGCTATTCACTTTAGGCAAAAGTTATTGCCACAGACAGTTTGTTTCTTAAAAACAAATCTGAATGGCATTAGCATTTTTATTCTATCCCCAGTTGAAAGGTGTGATTTCTAGAACTGGGAATGTGGGGATCTGATTTAGTTCATCTAACTCTGCAGTGTTCCCTACTCTTAGTGAAGTGAATATGGGCTCTGTGGCTGTGCTTGGCTCATCAGAAGTTCTCTAGCATTTGGTCAAAAGGAACATACAGACCCTTTCATTTGCCAAACCCTTGTATATAGCACATCATACTGCATACGATCCACATGCATGATACTCTAATGCAAGTTAAATACAATTTTAGGCACTAAATTAATGTGACCAGATTGAAAATCCTGTTCTCTCTTCCCTCATGATAGTCTCGTCACAACAGTTCATTAGATTCCCTGGCTGAGGACTCAGGAGCCCAACATAGGGCCTTATTGTTCTCTTGCAGATGACTTCCACTAGTCATAGAGTAAATAAGGGGAGAAATTTAGTTGGATAAAAGGATGATTTTGGCAGGATTTCCGCCATATTTATTGGACCGTTTCTTGGTTTATAGTTAAGTACAGAAATGGAATGGGAGTAAAATCCCTCATGAAATGTAACTGAAGACACTAAAAGAAGGGACTCAGCAGATGAAGGCCATATTGCAGACTTCACCATCTTCCACCTCCCTCAGCCCTCCTGTCATTCTTATCTCAGTTTAGGCTGCCAGGTATCCTTTGTTCTTATTCCCACCATTTCTCACAAATTTGTTCTTAGAATGTATGTCCTCTGTAGTTAAGATTATTTCAAAACGTTTTAGACAGTTTTTTTTTCTCTTTGGATCCACTTTATAGGACAGATAAAAGAATGATCTATTGGTTGGAGCCATTGGATTTGATCTCCCACTGGCCCCTGACTCAATGAGCTGAGACTGACAATCA
This sequence comes from Phodopus roborovskii, assembly GCF_943737965.1. Lineage (NCBI taxonomy): Eukaryota > Metazoa > Chordata > Mammalia > Rodentia > Cricetidae > Phodopus > Phodopus roborovskii. The sequence goes on along the minus strand of NW_026125167.1, from coordinate 58,478 downwards.
TAGAACATAAAGGTGTCAATAAATAACAATTCTTACTCCAGCTGTCTCTTCTACTCTACAGCTGAGGTTCCTTAATTGTGACAAAAGAGTGAACTTCTCACTGGAATTTCATGCCTTGACAAATTTGGGGGAGGACTACTTTGAGGTTACAGTCTTTTAGTCCATTCCTACAATCCTATTTCATGGAGAACCCTCTACTTTCTGTACTTTTAAATGGTGAACTTCGCTGAAACATAAAATTAATTGTCTTCTTAAGTAACCTGGGTTGGTTGAGGATGGCATGGGCTCAGGTGTGTGACAGGGTGGCCTACCCGCTGAACTGCTTTGTGTTCATCAGACAGCATGTCAACTGGTCTATCCCTGCAGGACCGAGAGCCCATCCCCAACTTTTACAGCTACATTCTTCCCAAACAGTTGTCCTTAGCAGAAAGACTACTTGGCCTATAGTGAGGCCTCCACCTACAAGGCTGCCTACATGTAGCCTTTGTCTGGTAGGTGATTTCAAAGGGAAGTGTCTTACCGCTGGATGTGGGCCACTCTAGCTCCAGACCTCCGAGAGAAGTCTGTGACGATGCCAACAGTTCTCCTTCACCCCTGACTCTGCATTTGGGGGTTCCCCGCATTGCTCCTGAATGTACCCCAGCGAACTTACTGCAGGCAGATTTTCATTTCAGTGTCTGATTCCAGGGGACCCCAAGCTAAGGTGACACATACATTTATTGCAACATTTTAAATTATATCCACCTGAAATATAGCAGGTGATTTTTTTTGTGATGCTGCATTATCTATCTGCAGAGACCTCTCAGTGTAAATCCTGTTGCTGTGCAGCCCCTGACTTTTGGCAGCATACTGTGGGGGTCATTTTTCTATTATTGCCTCTTGACAGCATTGCGCCCTGAGGCATTCTGAAGCTCAGGCACTTGGCCTTCTGCTCACGTCATGGAGGGCTTCCTGGGTGGTCTGCCTAGTGGTTGAGTAGAGTTGGAAACCTGCTGTTCCCCAACAGCTAGCTCTTAACCAGACTTATAGTATTAAAGGCACATAATGGCACAGAACAAGGGCTTTCACAGCCCATAAAGAGATGTTGTAAATGATGCTAGGCAAACTTATCAATGATTGGTACCGGCTCACATATCTCCATCCAAGTCACCTCACTCTATATAGTTTAATCACGTCTACTGATGTATTTGGAGTAAATAGAATTATTTTGATATTTATTGATATATGCATGTCTTTACAACTACTGCATATGAAGTTATATTTATGTTGATTACTTTACATCCATAGATGTGGAAGTAGTATTTCAGCAATATTAGCTGAGCCATCAGGGTTTATTTCTCAGCCCCACTAATAAGCATCAGCAAATAACACTACTCAGGAACAACCAATAAAAACAGGCCCTTTCTTAAACATGCCCATGGTTAATGTTATGCTTTCAGCCACTGTTGTGTACTTTTCCAATTATCCTTGCCTCTGCAGTCTATTCCCAAAGCAGTGGTCATACTGATCCCTTTAAAACTGTCAGCTAGGTGGAAAGTTGGCTCAGCTGGTAAAGGTGTTAATGGCAGAAGCCTGATGTGTGATCTTAGTTCTGTCCCTGAGGTTCAGTTTAAAATTAAAAGAAAAAAATTTAAAAAGGAAGGTGGGTTGTGTCCATCTGTTATCCCATCACTCATGTCGAGATGGATCAGGAGACCATTTCAGAAGCTTGCCAGCCAGCCACTCTGGGGACTCAGTGCAGCATCACCAAGAACAAGAGGGCGAGACCTGCCTCTAGAAGGTTGGTTCGATCTCCATCCATCCATCATGGCACCTCAGCCATACCCTGTTCCTGCTCGATTGGAGCATCCTGAGCCATATCCTATACTATTGGAGCATTCTACTGACTCCCCATTCCTTTCTTGGCCTGTATGTCTATCTGCGTGTTTGCGTGTTTGCCTCTCTCACTCTGCTGCAGTTGCAGTAGCTTCCTTGCCACCCTGGGACCATGCCAGACATTTCATTTCTGCTGAGTTTCGTTGCTCTGTGGTTTCCTCCGCTGCAGTGCTTTCCTCCAAGTCTCTCTGCTTGTCTCACACCCCACTTACTTCCAAATCACTGTTCCAATGGGGTCTGTCCTGAGCATCTACTTACTGTTATGCTCAGGACATTCTGCAGACCCAGGCTTATAGGACCTGGCCTACTGCATTGTTGCTTCTTCACAAGGTACTTGCTACCTTCTCCCTCACTCAGAACAGCATGCACATGTAGTTAATGCATAAGTCCCTTTAAACACACCAAGAGGAGGCCAATCTTGACTATACAGGTGGTCATATGAGTGAGCATGCCTATAAAATCTGCAAATATATATTTTAACTACAACTAGTTAAAACCATTACCTCTTTCAATCCAGTTTTTTTTTTTTTTCTTTTCTTTTTCGAGATCTCCCTTGCACCAAGCTGTTTTAGAGTTGCTATGACATTTCTGAGGTATGGCTCAGAGAAAATGGCATGGGGTATGTTAGCATTATTTCTGTCACTGTAACCAAATGCCAGAGATAATCAACCTAAATAAAAAATGGCTATTCTTCCTCACAGTTTTGGGAGTCCCAATCCTGGTTGATTAACTCCAAGGTTTTGGACCCTGTGGCAAGGCAGCATAACACAGCATGTCTGTAAAATGTGAGCAAAAATGCCTCCAGCATCTGGAATCCCATTGTCTGTTCAAGGGTGAAGTAATAGCAACCTAGGATCTATCAGTCGGCCCTGCTCTTAAAGGCTTCCAGGCCTCCCAATTGCAGCACCCTGCATCCTGGAGACAGAACCTTTAACACATGACCCTTCACTGAGAATCAAGATCTAAAGTGTAGCATGTTGAGTTCAGACATAGTGGTCATTTCTCTGGATAGTTCCGTTGTCCTAGCTGATTTGATGTGGAAAGATAGCTGCTGCTATCTTCCTATTACACAGAAAGGGTTCTACTTTCTGTATGATAGAGTGACAGGCAATGCAACATGGTTAACAGAAGACAAGCATGCTGTGAAATTAATAGAGCCAGTGAATCTCCCACATTTTATAGTTTGTACTTTAATGAAACCTGATGAAAGTTTTTTTTTTAATCAAATTCAAACTTGACCCTTAGAGCCTTTATGAACTGACCAAAGAGTTAAGACAGCAGGAGAAACCTTTCTAATCAGTAATACAAGTTTTAGGTAGTCATATGACAGAAAGAAAGAGATCATTTTTTCTGGCCTGATTTTGGTGAGGGGGACTGTGGCTGGGGCCAAGTGCTCTGTGCTCCTTTTCATAAAAATTGTTATAAAACAACCGTGCAAAGATGTGGTTGGAGACTGGTTAATCACTGTGAGTATTTGCCACTGTGTTTAATGTTTATAGTGGTTTTTCTATATGAGCTTTGAAATGTGTGCAAATTATTATGTCTTGTTCTTCTAGATGAATATTTAATACTGTGTTTCATTTTTGATTTTGTATTCTTCTTGCTGAAGAAGGCCCAGCAAATCATATGAATATCAGGCCTCTCTCTACTCTAGCTGTACCTTCATATGCCAATAGAATTCTTCCTTAATGTGTGTATGGCTTGTCTGCCTCTCCATCTTATCTGGCAGAGGACAATCATCTCATAAACAGAAATCTTATACTTTGTTAGTATATTTTAACTTCCTGACCAGTACTTGGCATGTAGGACCCAATAACACTTTTTTGAATGAACGCATACATCCACAACCTAACAGTGAACCATTGGTGTCAACTTAATTTAACCCTGCTCAAGAAAAGTGAATGCCAGCATGAAGGAGAATGCAACTACTATGCCACAGAGAACCCTTTTGGAATTTCCATTCTTCATGTGAGTAGGGACATAGATGTAAATTGCTATTTGTAGGTATTTTTCCGTTATCGTGAGCCATGTTTGTAAGTGGCTCCAGGTTATTATTTTCTAGGTTCTGTTACCTAGAGTACCAACGCTAGCCATGGCTGCTTTTGGCATTGCTCTGCTCCATGGGTGAGAATTTCATTTTAAAGCTATAGGAAGTGAAGTCATGCCAAGCTCCTCTAGGTAGCCGTGGCAGTAGCTACTTTTTCTTAAAACAACAATGAAGCAATAGGAAAGCAAGCTTTCATTTGCCTACATCTCTCTGTGGTAGAAACATTCAACCTAGAGAGCTGTCTGTGTCTAAGCACTGCACATTAGAAGTAGAAATAGTTGTCACACAAAGGAGGGCCAACGAGCATCTCAAGACTGGCAGTGAGAGTAGGCACAGTTCCATGAGCTTAAAAAACCAAAGGCGTTTCCTTCAGAAAGTAGATTCTTAAAGATTGCTGCTGGAGGAATGGTTGCTTAACTGTGAAAAGCACCTGTTTTTCTTAGGAGCCTGGAGAGTTAACTCCCTTAGGAGAGTTAAGAGGCAGTGTTTCTGTTTTGAGTGCCCTGCGTTGTTTTTTCTTTCTGGTTTTGGTTTTTGTCCATGGGGCTCTTGTTCTGGGACAGAGTACGGGAAGTCTCATTATCTGCAGTGAACAAAGCAGCCAACTAATGCCAGTGCTCAGTGTGGAGGCAGAGCTCTGCTCAACTGCACGCTCAGGCCCTTAGCACTCTCCCTGTTGTTTCCTAGAATACAGTTTCCTGGACTGAGCCCACAGTCCAGCAAGTCTAGATGAAGGGGCCTCAGTAAGTTCTTGAGCCTTAGACCTGGCAACACAAACTGGAGTGGCCACCTTCCTCATCAATTCCTGTTGCTTAAGCGTTCCATTTCAGATTAGGGCCTGAAGAGATTATTGGAACAGCAAGACACTCTTCCCACTCATCCTCTAGATTTGCAACTTTAGAGAAACTGCTGACTGAGAATTGTATTGTTACTCAGAAAAGGGGCCTCTCTCTTCTTCCCTCCCTCCCTCCCTCCCTCCCTCCCATTTTTCCTCTCTCCCTCCCTCCTTCTTTCCTTCCTTTTATCCCCATCAGGAAAAGACTCTTCCTGGAGTAAAAACCCAGTGCTGCCAAGCAGAGGCCAAAGGCTGTCCACTGGGCCACTATATCTCTGCAGGAGCACTGAGTGGGGCCATCCCTAAGGTTCTTCCATGATTAAATTCCTTCCCCCACCCTCACCCCCAGAGGTTGCAGAAGAGCTATTGAAACACATTATTTCCCAAACTGGGTTAAAACTCACCAAATAAAGTTTGAACTGTCTCAAAATAACAAAAGACCGTTTTCTTTGTTTTTCAAGAAGTTATTCTCCTGAATTATCTTCTCTGGAAATAGCACAAGAAATATATAAAACAGTCCACACTAAAATGTGATGGGCATCAGAAAGGGAAGAAAAGAACTTTAGATGGGGGAAAAAAAAAACCACTAAAAAGCAAGGATTTAAATTATTCATCAGGCCTCCCTCTGGCCTGAGTCTTTTCTTGCCTGGTGAATGGAGCACCCTGCGTGGATCCTCAGTGTGGGCAGGGGGAGTGTTCACTTTAGTGGGGCCGTCCTGTCAGGACTGGTTTATTCGGATCCTTTTGACCAGAACATTTGCCGCTCTCGTTTTTTTCCTTTTTTCCCAGTGACTGTTGCATAATGCAATATTTTATCTCTGTTTTCCACAACTTGTTGAGTATGTGCAGTTAAAATGTCTGACCTTCACCATCCTGTTATGTAATAAACCTGTCAGGTTGAATTTTGTTGAATGAGTCAGAAGACGAAGAGAACACTGATATCTTTTAAATAAGAACTGAACGTTCTCCATGCGATTTGTGGACTCATGTTTTTGCAAGGAGCAGGGAATGAGCTAGTTAACTGGTTGCTGACTGACTTTCGATGTCTGCCATTTCGGCATCTGTTCCGGGCTCTGCTATTTTAAGATGGTAGAGAATGGGAGTCAGGTGAGGCACCAAGACCAAACAGAACAAGGCCTTCCCTTCTCATCGTGGAACTCTTGACTTTCCATCCAGTTGCTTGGACTGTTCAGAGAGTTGGTCTCTTGCTTTACACAGGTCACTGTACATATGTCCGCATGTGTTTATTTTCCAGGTATTTGAAAATGGTAAAGACACTGGAGAGATCTCTGTTTACATCAGTAGAAATGATTTAAAGTGTGGTAGCCCAGCACAAGGTGACGAAACAATGCGAAGAGTGAGTAATCCTTTGTGTGAACATAAGCATTTCCTGTGTAACTTATATTTCCTGTGTAACTTAGGGTTAATGTAAACAATTACATCTGAAGGCAGTTTATAAAGTAGCAGTTGTTTGTTGTTCTACAAGGTGTGATACAGGTGCATGTTGACTCCTGAACCTTAACCTAATAATGTCTCAGCCATCAGTATGTTTGTATTTGAAAGTATTTTTATATTGGGTACTGTTTTTGATACATCAAACTTGTTCTCCATTTTTTTTTTATTTAAGTTTTATACTTTAAAAAGAAATGCCATAACATTTGGTGGAGGGTATACTCTGAGCATAGTATTTCTAAGCTATGCGCCTGAGTGACTAACATACAGCCTTGGTCTTCCACTATGCTCATTGTGAGTAAATCCCACGAATTTATCTTGGGCACTCTTACCTTTGCCTATTTTCCAGATAATTGGGATGTTTTTCAGGCAGAACCAACATGTTCAGGGTCTTTATTTTGAGCTTTTGTCTTGCATAAAAGGACACGGAACACCCCGTTGTTTACAAATTGGGGTTATGCGCCCGAGTGCACACCAGTGTCTTGGGCTCTGTTGCCTCCTCTTTGTTCAGACTCTTCTTCTGTTCAGTACAACCTGGCTTGTAGAGCCAATTTAAAAAGCTGCATCTTAGTTGGGTGGCACTCATGGATCATTGGTTGAACCCAGGGGAGACAGGAAATGTTACTTTAATTTATTAGAGAAAGATCCAAAGCCTTAGCTGGTTTCCTTTTATTATCATGTCCATAACTATAGAAATCAGCATGGTACCAAAGTCCTTCTAGAATTTTCTACCTGTCTCCCAACCTTTTTACATTTGAGTATTTTATACATTTTAGTAAATGTTGAAACTTGCGGTTTCTTATACAGGAAGCTGTTATTCTATGCAAACTTCATGTATTGACTAATGACTGACTGAAATTGTGCTTTGAAGTAAATGCAGAACTTCTATTAGGAGCATCATAAAACTCCACAGAGAGCATCCTAAGCAGCCCACTTCCTTGGGCAGACATTTGTCTCAATCACCAGTCTAAGAGGTTGTTTTATACTCTTCTCAGGTCTGGAAACAAATTCTTATCCTGTAAAGGCCCAATGATGATAGCTTTAAAGATAAATGGATAAAGATTATCACAATTTTTGGTTTCCACAGCCCAGCCCTAGCCAATGATCTACAGATGAAAGGCACAGAGGCCCCTGCCTCCCCTAGGCTGTTGAATGTTCATCCCTGAACACATAAAGTACAGTCTGTCACCAAGTTGGGGAAACAGAGATTGCGGAGATTGTGATGCAACTCCTGTGAAAATGAATGTGGTCATGTGTTTGGGAGCTCAGAGCCTGTCTCCTCACACCACTGGCCTTTGTACACAGCCCTGCTCCAGGATCAGGCCTTCAATCTTTTATGTCTTTCTCCTTTACAAAGAAGTGTTACCTCTAAAACAAAGTCCTGGTGATGTAAAAAAAAAAAAAAAAAAAGGACTGGTATTACATGCTTTCTGAAATCATAGCAAAGTAAGGAAACTAAGCTGAAGGGTTGAGAGCAGAGGGAATTAAGGAAGGGTAGGGCATTGGAAATATAATACATAGATCCCAAAATACGTTTGTACTTCCTGTGAGGAAAACAAAACAATGCAGGTTTTCACCTCTTAAACAAGTAAAGAGAACAGATGTTGTTATTGTAACATATAGAATTTGGTTCTGTTGGGTAAGAAGTATTAATTTTAGTGAAACAAAAGGATTATTTCATCATTTCCAGCCCTTTGATGCTCTCCTAAAAGTTTGGCTAATACAGGGCTGATTAACATCAGAGTTATTATCATTTTCCTTCAATCAGGCAGTGCTTAGTTCTGAGGCATTCTGTAAGTGTGACTGTTGACCAAAAAGAGTATTGCATTTAGTCAAGAATTTATGGCCAATGAAGTGAGACACCCAAAAACTTCTTTTCTTTTGAGTCTCAGCAATGTGCCTTCAGTAGAAGTTACTAGAAGGAAAGAGAGAGAAAACGAACAGCCTACCTCTCTGCAGGGACCACAGAGTGATAAGAAATTGAGAAGCGTATGAACTGACAAGGAGGATAGGAAAGGGAAGTCTATGACAGAAGGCTGGGGGAGGGGGCAGAGTGATGGATAGGGTGAGTGCCGAGCTGGGAAGAGCAGGGGCAGGAAAGCTGAAACAAAGGTGACAGATGATAATGAAAGATGTCTTCTTAAAGTACCTCATGTGCCGCAGTTCCACTGGATTTGCTTTACATTTGAAATGTGTTTTAAATATGAACCCTCTCCATAGCTTAGTCTCTGCCCGAAAGAAGCATAGCACTGGCAGTGCTATTATTTAAAACAATGAGTGACATCATTTCATAACCTCACTCCAGTTGTGTCTTACAACTCACAGACATCAGGTCCTGAAATCATTCCCAAGGTTTTCAGGGCTTGCAATTCAAACACTAGCAGAAGAGTTCTGAAAGAGACAGCAAAGCCTGAGAGGCATGTCCATTTTTGCAGCCCTGCAAGTGGGGGATTATACCACCCAGTTACCTGAAGCTGGTCCGGGAATAGGAACACAGACTGTTTTAACAGCAAAACTTGAATCTGGTCTGGAAGGGCCTAACAAACCATGCAGTGCAGACAAGACAAGCATAGCTCTCATCAAAGAGAATTGTTACCGGGTGTGGAAGCTAAACGCTCTTTCTATGAGACTGTCACATCTGCTTTCAGGCACAGTGCCAAAGGGTCAGGGCTCAATCACAAGCCTGTGGCACCCCCTGCTGGTTAAAAGCCCATGCTCATTTTGTTACTTTACACTGAACTAAACATTGCCGTCATTTCACACTTCTTTTAACATTCTATATGAATTTAATTATCGTTTGTTTGGACCAGAGAAGAGACAGTTTGTTACAGATGTTCGCATAGCTTATGTCTTCCTCTTCATCCCCTTCACCTGCCCTCCATCAGTTGCTTCTCAGAATCCATCAACGGCTTCAAGGTTCCTCCATCAAGTCACAAGGCCTCCACTTGTCTTCAGCTCGGATTTTTGATGAGCATGGTCAAGAGATTAAGAGTCCACTGCAGCTGAAGAATGGGCAAAAAATTTGGCTTTCTTATGGGAAAGCATACAGGTATGAGCAATGTGCTTATTCGGTGTGTCTTCAACCTTTCTGCGGAGAGCTAATTTAGCAGGAGAATTGAAAAGCCAAGTAAGAATTAAGAAAAAGAAAAAAAAAATACATTTTTTAAAATTCCCATAAAATTTAAAGAAGATTTTTTTAAGCAAGGCAACATTGTTTATGGAAGGAAAATGACCCCCTCTCTCTCTCTCTCTCTCTCTCTCTCTCTCTCTCTCTCTCTCTCTCTCTCTCTTTCTGCTTCTCTCCCTCCCTCTCTCTGACTTTCTGTCTTAATGCCTTGTCATAGTTCTTGAGGTCTGCCTGTCAGCACAGCAAGAGGGATTTGTTCATGTCTGAGTAGTCACCTTAATGATAGCAGATGGAAACGCCACGGGGGGCCCAAGCCCATCACACTGTCATTGTCACACACTGCCCTGACCCTGCTTCCTCTCCTCTATTTTTTTGTCCCTTTTTAAAGGAGAAATGGATGGTAATTGAAAAGGATCTTAAGCAAGATTTATGAAGCTGTAGACAACATGATTCCCCACTATATCTCTATGTTTTCACAAATAAAGTCTTAACCCCTAAGCACCAATGACAGGACAGCTAAAGATAAATTGGTAAAGCTTAAGGACCCTCTCCTATCAAAGTTATGTTCCTCACAGCGCCTCACATTAGCTGACAATAATTACTGGCTATTTGCTGAACATTGTGTAAATTTTTGTGGATTGGTAAATTCCTGCATAAAATTATCAGTCTTTCTGGAGAAAGAAAAGGCCGCTGTATCTAGGCACTGACAAGCTGGGCTCTGGTGTTGAGTTTCTCAGAAATGTATGCATATTTTGACAGGACACATCCAGCTGAGCCCTGAAGCTGCTTGTCAAGAAACTTAAACACACCTTTTTTTTTCCCCCCATTTTTAATTTTCTTAGCTCATTGTTTAGAGGAAAAACGAAATGGTGTTTCACGTAAGGTTGAATTGATCTTATGTTAACGATAACGAAAACAGCAGAGACAGATCTAAATCTCAGCAAACGAGGAACCCACTAGATTTGGTGTTTGCTCCAAATTTCAAACCTCAAACAACAGTCTCCTTAGAAATACATGAAGGTATTGGGGGGGGGGTGGAGCTGTGTCATGCCGCAAAATTTTGTTTTGTTTGTCCCAAGAGAGTAAAATTAAAACATATGCTGTATAATTTACAGAATTAGAAAATACACAAGGAATAACAACATTTTCACTATAGGCAAAATTCAAGTTAATCTAAGTTATATTGGGAGTAGAATTGTTTTTACAATGATGAAAACAGAAATGGATTTCACAGTAGTAAGAATTTAGGGATAATTTATCAAGCCCTTTCCATGCGGAGAACAGCTCTAATCAAGTGCGTACTGCTATTTCCTCTTAATGTCGTCGTCAAAGTGAAAGCAATGACTTTACCATATCTTATCATATTTTCTATAATTCAGTATTTTAAAAAGATTGAAAGTGTATTCTTGGCTAGTCATAGTTGTGAAACACATAGTACAATGCCAGTAATCTGGAACATTCCAGAATCAGGTGATGGTTGTGACTGGAGAACTGCGTAAGTTGTCTGTGATTGTTATTTTAATAGGATGATGCAATTTGTTTTCTAGTTTTGAAAGTAAAGCATTAATGTGATGGTACAGAGCACAAGGTAACTATGCCAGCATCTTGCCACCATTGGAATTTTTAAAATGTGTTATTTCTAAAATTATATTGGTACAAACTTTAAAATACACTGAGAAATTGCACAATATTTACTGAGTGAATAGTGTTTGTTTTCAGGAAGTCTTTTGCAGCGTATAACTTATTTTGAAATAGGCAGTCATACTCTTCTTATAAAAATGAATGTTTAAATTTCCCCCAAATTTTGCATATTTTGAAGAATTTTAAATTGCTGACAAGTGGGAAGAATATTATAACAAATATTTTCATATTCTTCATTTTGATTCACCTATTTAATGAGCTTTCCTATTTGTTTATCTCTCCTGAAAGTAATTGCAGACAATTATTAAAATTTTACTCCTTAAGTGCTTCTGGCAGATTGAAGAATAGAACCTTCCGTGTAACCGCAATATGTGCAAAACAGTTTATAATACCATGTTATCCTCTGACACCCCCTTTTTAGTCAGTTACCCACAGGTGCTGTGGTGCTTGCTAGTGTACCCAGTAGCTAGGTAGACTTCCTCTGTTGTGTTTGGTTCATTTCAATATCTCCTTTTAATCTAGAGCATCTCCTTCACCTTCGTTGTGCTTCTCTACATGAGTATTTGTTTTTCGAGAATTTTAACACTTTTCTTGCAGTATTCCCACATGCTGAACTTGTCTGTATTATCAGGAGTAAATGCAGATTAAATATTATTGGCAATAATATTTCATGGGCAACAATGTGGGTAACATTCTAGAGTTAAACCCTAAATATTTCTTATCTATCTAGAGAAAACTAGTTTCTAGAAGATCTGCTTTTTATTTAAGATGTTTTCAATATGATTTTAATTCTTAAATTCACCTACAACCTTATAATATTTTGGGAAATCAGATCAATGCAATACTTAACACTTAGTGAGCTTCTAAAATAGTTGTTTATAGTCAATATGATGCATTTATTTCATTACCAGTTCCAGATGCACTATGGGTACACTGAATTATATACACAGGGAAAATGACTTAGGTGAACACTTGTTTTTCTTAACTACAGTCTTTCATTGGTATAATTAAGTTTTTAAATTGTACATATTGCAAACATACTTGATGCATTTTGAACCAGCTAAATAAACTCAGATGTGTATTTATAATAGAAGTTCAAGAATAGTAGGTTTTATTAGATATAAGTACCAAATACCTTATTATTTGTGCTCCAATTTCAATGTGCATTATGTATTATGCAGGTAGCGTAAACAGTTTTTTTTTTGATTGTTTGTTTTTTTCAGATCTCCTTTAAGCCCTGTTTTGGCACTGACCTTTGACCGAGTGATTGCTTTTGCTAGAGATGGTACCACTGCTATCTATAAGACCTTTATGGATGCTGATGCTGCTCTGCTACTTGGATGTGATGAGTAAATTAATGTATATTTAAAGTAACCCATCAGCTAATTCAGGATTTCCCACAGCAAGAGATCTGAAACACTGAAATAATTTCTTTGAATTGCCTTAAACAATATTTGTATTGATTTACTTCATGGTCTAATGGGGTCAGGCCTAAACGACTCAGAAATGAGTAGTTTCTTTTTTTAAAGAAGTCACAATTTCATTTGAAATATAAAAGCTGTTTTTGTGATTATTTCCAAATTAATATCTTTAAGTGAATTCATTATGATAAAAAATAGGTTTTTTTCTCCAAATTTTCATATTTAATTCCTAGATTTGATAATGATGAAATGAAAACTAACACAGCGTATGAGGGGATCCATAAGGCAGTGGAAGGGAAAGTCAAGGATCTTGGGAGGATCTGGAAATATAGTACCATTTTGTTCATAACTGCCTACGAACAGTTGCTTATCTGTAAATAACAAAAACTGTTACCTATTCACTGTTGACTTGTAAATTAATGGAATAACATTTTAATTTAATTTTCAAATAATGGTTTAACCCCAACAGTCTCTGTTATCTCTCCAATTTTCAGAAAAAAAGCCAAGAAAATAAGAAACGATTTGCCCAAGCTCACACTGCTGGCACATGATGAGCCAGGAGACTCAGACTGGCATAGTTGGTCTTAAGGACATTAATGCTTTCCCACCAGGCAGTACATGATGGAAACATGGTCTATGACTGGTTGAGATGTGACTACTAGGTCTAAGGAACTTAGTTTTATAATTTATTTAAATTATATTAAACTTAAATAGAAATATGTAACTTGTGAATAGCATATTGGTTGTTGAAGCATGATGCCAATACTAGGTTGAGCTGGGTGACCTAGGATAGAGGAGAGGGCATAACCAAAAATCCAAAAGCATTTTGTTGAGGTTCACTCATTCTAGGCAGGGACAATGCATTGCTAAAGCAAAAGGATATACATTCTGGTTTTGTGGCCCTAACCCCATTGACTGCTTCCTCTATCCATGAAAGCTTTGGATATGTTCTCCCTGTTCTCTTTTGCTTGGTAGAGAGAAAATAATTCACCAGAATCTTTCTATTTAGAGGAAGATTTATTTTGTGTGTAGAAATCTTTGTTAAATTTGCTTAGAGCTGGCTAGTGAAACAGTTTAAGAGGTAAAGGCACAAGCTTGGTGCCATGAGTTCAACCCCCCAGAGCTCACATAAAGGTGGGAGCTGTAAACTGACTCTCCAACATTGTCCTCTGTCCTACATGAACACTGTAGCATGTACACCTCCACCACATACACATGCCATGAGTGCATGGGTGTACACACATGATAATAGAAACATATTAGACAATTCTTTAGACTTTCCTTAGATTTCTGGCTACAAGTTTAGATTTTAGTTCATGTACCCTGCTGTTTATTGCTTAGCCCTCACATAGTCATTTTGAATTTTGTTTTGTTGGGAGCCAAAGGTGCTATTTTGCTGTGTAATTGGGCTCCTAAGTATATCAACATAAAGCTGTCTGCATTTACTACTAACTGAATGTGTTAATTTGCGTAATTGTATACTCTATTCAAAGCTTCTTTCTCCATTCTACAATGGGACATTTCAACCCTTAATAGTCACTCTCTTTTTAATTTTTTTTGAAATTGTATTTATTTTTGCATATGGGTGTTTTGCCTGTATGCTTGTCTGTTCAGTGTCTGTTGAGGCCTGAAGGGGGCAGCAGATACCCTGGAATGAGGCTACAGACACTTGTTGACTGGCTTTGTGGGTGCTGAGAATTGAAGCTACATCCTCTGGGAAAGCAGCCAGTGCTCTCAACCACTAAGAAATCTTTCTAGCCACTCATGTCCTTATTTTTCAGGTTATTGATAGAATTGCTATTTATTATTACAATTGCCATTATCAGTCCAGAACTGATTACTTTCTTTCTTATTATTATTATTTTATAAAGTTTTGAAAATTTTCACACTTTTTTTTTCTTTTGGATAACTCATTTAAAGTTAGAATTGCCTATGCACTGGAGTATGTGAAACCTACCAATGGCCACGCCCTCAATAAGGAATGCTTCTCCATCTTCTACCAACTATCCACCACCAACTGCTCCTTTGTAAGCAAAGGACCTGGAGAGGATCTACACCATCTGTGCTGGGATTTTGGCCAGCTTGATCTTATGTGGTTCTTGTGCAAGTACCATGGCTTCCTTGAGATCATTATTGCTTCTCATGTCCAAGACAGAATTTCATATCCTCTGTTTCTTATGTTCTTTCCATCTCCTTTTTCATGATGTTCCCTGAGCATCCTAGGTAGAAGAACTAACAAATATTTCCTATTTGGAGCTGAGTAGTGAGTCTTTTATTCTTAGAACTTTGGCCATTGATGCATGTCTCCGCTTACTGTTGCTCACTGCAAAAAGAAACTTCTCTGACCAGGGTTGAGAGCAGCCCAGATCTTTGGTCATGAACATAAACATTTAAAAAGAAATTTAGTAGCATAGTCACTTAGCATAATGACAACAGCAGGTTCTATCTCAGGGCCTATGACTTTCCTATCTATGGACTTTTGGCTGTGATTATAAGACTATGTATGAAATTATTTTTTGAAGAGAAGGTCACTCTCACACCTGTAGGCATTTCTTGCTTGGTGGGTTGGTATTATAGCATGCAGGGTCCAATCCAAGTCAAACTATTGATGTCTTTTCTCCTGCATCAGACTGTATAGCATCTTCTAACCCTATAAAAACTAGTCAGCAAAAGGGAGTTTCCTGGTCAGCTTGAGATTGGTTTCTCTATGTCCTACAGCCAGAGTGTGTGATGTCTTTAGCAAAAGGTCTTACTGTGTAGTTATTGTGGGTAACCAAAGTCAATGGCAATCACCTGTGCTGTTTTGGAGATTTCTGGGATCTCCATGATCAATAATTCATAGGAAGAAATCTATGCCCTTGCACTGAGGTTTTTATTTAGAAAAATAAATGTCTTCTGGGAGTTATTGACCACTCACACAGAGTAATTCTGTTTCAACTCTTTTAAGTATAATTTTATTTTGAAATTAGTTTACTCACTAGTAAATTTCCATAAGGCATTTACCATAAGGTATAACTCACCCATTACTCTTCCACCTCCTCTAATGTCCACCTTAATCCTGTGTAATCTTTTAACAGAATTCTTCTCTCTTCTTTCTTTTCACATACATTCTGCTACCCTTACACTTCTTTTCTTTTCTTTAAGTTGGGTTGTGAAGTAGTAGGCTCTTCCACTGCTTTTCATATCTCCCCTTTTGGGGTTAGCTCTCCCTTTTACAAGCTTGAATGCCCCCATACGCTCATAGCTCTCCTTGCTTAAGGCTTTTTCTCCCTGGCATTGCACCTCACTGCTTCCATTTTACCTAAAATCTACTACTTTCCTCTTGATTAGTGGGTCTCTCAGTTAAAAAAAAATGTCCCCTTCTATTTATCTGGCCTCTTTGTGTGTTCTGAGTTAAACATCTGAGACAAAGAATTGGAAGCTAGGACTCACATTTATGGGAACACACTGTATTCATCTTTCTGGGTCTGAGTGACCTCACCTAGGATACGAGTCATATTCCATCATGTGTATGTGCCTCATTTTTCTTATCCATTTACCTGGTAATAGACACTAAGGTTGATTCAATTTCCTAGTTATTATTAATATAGTAGCAATGAACATGGATGTGACAGTTGTCTCTGTAATAGGTATTAAGTCCCAAGACTGGATAACATGCTATATAGCTGTGGTTCTCAACCTGTGGGTCATGACCCCTTTAAGGTCACATATCAGGTATCTTACAAATCAAATATTTACAATACAATTCATAACAGTAGGAAAAGAACAGTTATGAAGTAGCAACAAAAATGATTTTATGGTTCATGGTCACCACAACATGAGAAACTATATTAGAAAGTCACAGCATTAGGAAGGTTGAGTACTACTGCTGTATAGTATGACCTAAAACACCAGTGACGAGGCAGGTCATTGCTGTAGGGTAAGGATTTGATCACTTTTAAGATACTTGTCTATATTAAGAGTGAAACCCCAACCTTTTTAGATTTCATTTTCTACTGGATTCCCATTAGTCTGTTATGCATCTACAGCCTCACTTGCAAATTCTGAACTAAGATGTTTTTGACCAACTAGTATAAGTAACTATCAAAAAGCCCTTTGTTATTTGTAGCTTAGTGGATTTGTACTTAGCAAAGATGATAGCCTCCACTACAAGCAATTCTCTACAATTATTTTTATCTTCTATTAAGAATTAGTTAAAGACTTAATTCCCCAATATCATAATGACAAGATAAAATTTTAAAGTTTTTCTCACTTACAAATGTTAATATGCTTTATAAGTCTTTCGTGTCACACCATTTCACTACTAGAGGACATTAATCATACAATGCAATTATAATAAAGGATATTATAGTTTAATGTTTTTATTTTACCAAAACTAATTCTAATATCTTATTATTGTTAGTTGGGAAGTTTGTGAGGGATTTCCAGTGAACATTGAGTGTACCCGCCAACAGATCCCTGATTGCTTTGAAAAGGTGGCCTTGGAGAACCATTTCCTACAGAACAAGGTCAGACCATATGTGCTGTGACAGGGCCTGTTTTGCATGTTAGACAATCAGCTATTGTATTGTGGTTACTCGATATTTTTAAAAGATCTGTCTTACATATAGAAATTGTTTTTGTAAATGTTTAGGCAGGCACTTCTGTCTACTTCTTATTAATTACTTCTAACTTTACATAGTGTACCGTGTTCACATTGGATTGTGTCATATAAATCCTATTGTTTGTCATAATTTTTCATTCAGGAATAATTAACAAGTTAGGATTCTTTAAGAAAGCTTTTAAGATGTTTATTGCCTTGGGCCAGCCACTTGTGGACAAGTCTGAGCTCTTGTTATTTCATCAAAATAATTTGATAAAAAACCATGCATACTAGCTGGGCGTTGGTGATGCACACCTTTAATCCCAGCACTAGGGAGGCAGAGGCAGGCAGATCTCTGTGAGTTCAAGGCCAGCCTGGTCTGTCTACAGAGCGAGTTCCAGGACAGCCTCCAAAGCCTCCAAAACAATACAGAGAAATCCTGTCTTGAGACCCCCCTCCCCAAGAAAAAAGAAAAAAGAAAGGAAGGAAGGAAGGAAGGAAAGAAGGAAGGAAGGAAAAAAGAGAAAGAAAAAACATGTGCTACTTCCTTGTATGATAGGATTTACTTTGCTTGCTATACTGGTCTAGACCCAGTTCACAGCAATCAGATCCACATCTGTTTATAAATTTCTACTTGGAAATTCATCCTCCGTAATGTTTATCAGTTGACCTATGATGTATGAAGAGAAACAATTATCTCATATTTCTTAGCTAAAAATCTCTGTGTAATGCAAGATTGTTATTCATGTCAGCCATGAACATTTGTTTTTGAGCTGAAGGAAAAGATGTCCCAAGCAACATGTCTGAAGAAAGCAGGAATTCTGCCCCAACAATCCAAGCCTTTACTTCTAAGACAACATGCAAAGGATACGTTATCTAAACTGGCTTAATTTATTTTTCCTATTGTTACCCACTGACTCTTTATTATGTCAAAATGTGTGTTGAAAATCTTGGTTTGTTTGTTTCTACAAGCATGTTACTTGAAATAGTGTAACTATAGAAATGGAAAGCAAAGTATTTCTAATCCCAGCTGATTTTGATCAGATTTAGAAAATAGTACAGTAGCTGGTGCCCATTGTTTTAAATCCATCTGAGTTATCTGATATAGGTCTCTGTGTAGAACATAGCTTGAACACCCTTGTGCCCACATATCTCCAGAGAAACCAGGAATGTTAAGTACCCAGGATTATCTTTTCAAGGGGAAAGATGACAAGCCTGTTCTTCTGTCCAGAAAGCTAAGAGTTTGGAGTGACAGCCTGATGATCTGAGTTCTGTTGGTCCAGGCCATACCAAGCTCTTACAACTAAAACCTAAAGCAGCTAGTAATATAAATGACCCTGATACCAATAGGCTCCCCCAAGCTCCTACAGTCAGGACCAGAGGGGGCTAATAGCCAAAATGACCTCAATTTTATCTGTATGACCAAGATAAGACCAGAGCCTTCCTTAGGCCCTTAAGCTAGTACAGGTGCCTATCTCTAGCACAATGTGGGTAGCACAATGTAATTGTGCTTCTTTGTTCATTGAGGTTTGTATTACATCAGGAAACTTTTTTTTTTTTCAAATTATACTGGGCTTAAATACACTGGGAATAAACTGCCTGCTGTTATATTCCCCGAAGTCTGATCCAGGTTGATGAAGTCAATCTGTACCAGGTTCACATCCCTGTATGACACTTGCAGAGATCCACTCAGGTGTGTTCCTGTTAGTGTCCCTTATTAGAATTTTCTTGGTTTTGTTTTCCTGTTTAAAATCTCTTCATATGTCTGTTACCTACCGAAGTACTTGCCACCCTCACTCTCAGTTGACATCTCCAGTCTTTCATCATCTTGTTTCTCTCTGCATCCGACATCTAGAATTAGTGAGCTGTGTGCCAAAGCAAACTTTTGATATGCTTGTATAGCAGCTTGCTTTGTGCCCTGCCTGAGCCATGTATCACTCACATTCATTCCCTAGGCTCATAAGAATGTACTCCACTTTGCATTTTTTCCGTGTAGTCATCCCAGATCCTCCAAGTAGAATCTTTGTTTTGTGTTCTCTGAACTACTTTTTTCTTTTTATAACTCTTCTTAGTGTTTGTGATTTGGTATAAGCACTTGCCTTTCTTGGCTTCTGATTTTCTGAGTTGAAAATTCTTGGGATAAAGATAATATGTGTAAATGCCAATACAAAATCCAGAGTGACATACATGTATACAAACATACAGACACACAGTGTGTGTGTGTGTGTGTGTGTGTGTGTGTGTGTGTGTGTGTTAGATTTTTGAGATGGGGTTTCATATAGCCCCAGCTCTCCATATCTTCTGAGTGTTGGTGGAATCACAGTGTTCATTGGCTGCTTTGTGGAAACACTTCACTTCCTGTTGCACCCATATAGATCCCACTGCCTAGAACTCAACTTCCTTCCTTCTTTCCTTCCTCCCTTCTCTCTCTTCCTCCCTCTTTTCTTCTTTCCTTCCTTCCTTCCTTCCTTCCTTTCTTTCTCTACTGCTTGTCTCTGTTTCCCTTGTGCCATACTTCTGGTATTGATAGCCCCAGAAAATTTCTAATAGTATAGCATTGAACTAGCTACTATTTTGGTATTACTATTGTTATTGAGTGTGTTGTAGGCATGTGTGTGCATGTGTATGTATAACTGTGCTTACCATGCAGGTATGTGTGTGTGGAGGCCAGAGGTCAACCTTGACATCTCCCTCTATAGATCTTCGCCTTATTTTTAAAGAAAAGGTCTCATGCTAGACCCACAGTGTGATATTTTGGATAGGCTAAATGGCAAGCAAGCAACTGGGATCTATGCCTTTCTTCTCTTCAACCCCAGTTCAGGGTAACCTGGGAGCAGGAAGGGTACATGGTAGGTTCTATTGAAGATGTTGGGATCAGAATGGTTTTAGTTCAACAGTAACATTTTGATTATCCATTCTTTCCCAGAAGGTATTTGGAATGTTTGATGAGAGGAGACATCAGATTGAGTATTAGGAAGATGGCTCTGGTGGCTCTTGTTTTATCTTCTCTGCTAGACCAAGGGTTCCTCAAGGACAGAGCCTTATCTTGCTTGTGTCGGCTTCAATGTCTGCATGCACAGAGTTAGGTAAATGGAAGCAAGTTGATGAGTTAATTAACAAACTCAACAGAGATCAGTTCAAACTTAAATGGTTAAAACAAAAAAAGATCTCAAAGAGATATTTGGAAAAGGAGGCAGAAGTCGGGTTTTCTCTCTCTTACTGTGCCCAGTTTTTACTCTGTAAGATGGCATACACTCTAATGCTAAGAAGGAACAAAAAAAAAAAAATAGTCTGTGGGTATTTATTATTTACTAATTGGATCCCATGACCAAGTGAAATGAGAAAATATTCATCTCAAGTAAATGTCCCCTCACTAGTTTTGAAAGAATACATTCATTTTTAAATAAAAGTCAACCAAAATAGTAGAATGAAAAGGCAAGACCTTGATAAATTCCTCAGTAAGGAGAAGCTTTTGGGGTGGCTGGGAGGGCCCTCTTTGCTGTGAAACCTTTAAAATCCTTTCAGTAAAGTGTCCCCAATTATTTACAGAGAGGTGACCAGCGCATTGGGAATAGTAATTTAATAACTTGAAAAGGAGTTCTTTAAAGGTGGGTCCAGGCAGAGGTGACAGGCATCTACAGGACATTTTATTGTGGAATCTTGGTGCTCACTGAGGTAAAGAAGACACTAAGAGGATTACAACAGGGGTTGAGGGAAGGGAAAGAAAAGCCAATATTCCCAATGCATAGGTTTTAAAATTGGCTACAGATAGAGATGTCATTGCCCAACCCCTGACTGTTCTTTTAAATCTCTTATTGACAAGTAAAACCTTTCCTACAGAGAAGTATCTGGAACATACAATTCCCATTTGCAATGTGGGCGACCACTGTAACCCTCAACAATTACAGCCTGTTGCTCTTTTATCCATTTCAAAACCAGATTTGGAAGCCACTAAGAGTTGACAATTTGGCACATACATCTTTCAAAGACTCCCCTATTGTTGTTCACATTGGCAACATTTGTAGATTGCTTCGGTTTTAGAGCAATCAAATTATATGTTTCCATACAATGGATGAGATTTAAACTTCATGGTAGTTAATATAAAAAATGTGAAAAGAATAGCTTGAGAAATGGCTGGTTATGGCAGAACAGAGAAGAAAAGCATGGACTCCAGAATTTGGCACATCTTAAATTTTGCCAAAATGGAGAAGAAACTTGTTTTGTTCCTAGTCTTTTGGGAGTTAACTTTAGGTATCAGAGATTTTTGATTACAACGTTCTTTACAAAAATATTAAGAAAATGAGCAGTTTTTAATTTTAGAGTCATGACATACTTGTTGCAAGCTAATTTTTAAATTCAGATCTTATTGCAGGATGCATCTATAACTGTTAAATATATGATTATTCGACAATTAATCTTTGGTCACAAGGAGATTGGACAAAGATAAACAATTGCTTGCAACATGGGACTTTTAATTAATTCCTCAGTTTCTTCCTCATCTTGAGACCATGTGAGTTTGAATATAATTGGCCCCCAGTATCCCATAATCCCATAATCTCATAGGCAGTGGCACTATTAGGAGGTGTGGCTTTGTTGGAATAGGTATGGCCTTATTAGAGGAAGTGTGCCACTGTGGGGGTGGGCTTTGAGATTTCATATACTCAAGATACTGCCCAGTCAGTCATCCAACTTCCTGTAGCCTGCAAGATGTGGGACAATTGGCTATTTCTCTAGCACCATTCCTGCCCACATGCCACCATGCTCCCCGCCATGATGATGATGGACTGATCCTATGAAATTATAAGCAAAGCAACCTCAATTAAATCTCTTGTTATAAGAATTGCTGTGGCCATGGTGTCTCTTCACAGCAATAGTAAACCCTAACTAAGACTGACTGATAATTGGAAGCCACTTGAGGATTGTATACCTGGATTTAAGTTGCCTTCCCTGCTTTGTTGTGTAGTTACATCTTTGCTGATGTATTTTGCTCTCGGACCTTTTCATTTCTTGGTAGGAATGACTGAAAGGGATGGAAGGAAAGATATTTAATAATATTTATTACAGTAATTTACTTATAAAATTGTTTAACTTAGCAGTAAAGTACATCATCAAAAGTGAAATTTTAGACAAAATTTCTAGGCAGTAAATAGTTCAAAATGAAGTAGGACCTGTAAGTTTCTTCTTTCTGTCCTTGCAGTCTATTTCTTGGTGAACTTGCAGGAGAAGGTGAGTGGCGAGTGGGTATTAAAAGCACATCATCATTATTAATCATTTTGGGAAAAATAAGGAGTTTGAAATGGCTGGATATACATCAGCATAGTCCAGTCAGACAGGGAAGATTAGAATGACCCTTTAAGATCAACTGTGAATATAGGCATCAAATTAAATAAACCATAACTCCCTTTTCAATTTATGACAGCACTTTAGAAGGCTTTTCAATACCAGATAGGATATGTATATACTCAGACAATCAGACTCAGCACAAATATTTCTATCCGCATGTGTGCAGATGCACACACACATACCCATGTATGGCACATTATGTTGTAAATTGTTGGAGTAATTCTTCCCTTAATCCTAATTTTCACAGATTTTTATCTCTCTCTTGCCCCTTATAAACTATTTGCTCTAGAGATAAGCTGTTATACTAAAGAAGTCAAGTTGAACCATTGAGACAGCTTAGTGGTTAAAAGCATTTGTCATATGAGCATAATGATGGAGCAGACCCCCAGAACACTCATAAAGGTGGAAGGATAGAACCAATTCCACAAACTTGTCCACTGTCCTCCACATGTGTGCCACAGCATGTATGACCACTCATACTTAACACATCATATAAGCATATGCATGTGTACACAAAGATACACACCAGCACTAATGAGATAAAAAATATTTTTACAAAGAGATCAAGTTTTTGCATATACTTTGAACTCATTATGAAGATTTGCAGGAGGGCATTGATGGGGGAAACATGTCATTGACCTCCCCTGGGTTCATTATTAGCTCACACAACTTGTGTTATTATTTATCACATTATATATGTAGATGGCTTCATTGTCTTTATAACCAGACTCTGAGGAATCATTTTCATGGGACCCTGTTCTACAATGGTTTTTGTTTGTTTGTGTTTTCCTGGGCTTCTTGATAAGCTTGTCTCTTTGGGCATAAGTGAAAACAATAAAAATGAATTTCCTGAAATAATTTCAAATGAAAAAAAAAAAAAGAAAAAGAGGAGGAAGAAGAGAACAACAGAGGAAGAAGACATAGTCACATGAGAAGATTCTTAGTGGTGGTTGTCAGTTAAGATTTGGCAAGATTCCTTCCTTCTTTTCTTTTCTTTTTTTTTTTTAATAACACAAATGAAGCTACACTGGTGTGGGTCTGGCTGTGTCTGCCCTGTGCAGAATCACTTGGGAACTGTCCAGCAAAATATCTCTTGAAGAACAGCATGGTGTTAATACTGGGTGCCAGCCCAAGTCAGAAACAAAGGACCCCCTTGCTCTTCACCAATAAGCCAACTGTTAAAAGATTAAACCATGTTGTGGAGATAACAAGAATTTAGGCGCTGGCAGCAGGTGCTGTACAAAGAAGCAGTTGGCAGCATGGGTCTTCTGTCTAATTCCAGTCAAAACAATCTCCTGCCCAGATACAGAGGGGGAGTTTAGAGGATGATGGCAACTTGGAGTGAAGAGGTTGAGTAGGAGTGCTACTTTAAATACCGAATCCTGTGGTGATGGCTTAGTAGAGTATAGTTTATCATTGTTCAAAACCGGTGGGAATTCCCTTCTAGAATCTAGCCACTCCTGGCTTTCTAGGGGAATACACAGTCAACACACTGTTAAGTCCAATGTCCTTACGTTCTGAACAGCAGCCACAAAAGACAGTTAAAAACTTTCATTTTCACACAAAGGAGTTGTATGGCATTTCTCCTCTTGAGAGAGATCTTTCTTTTCTCACAGAATAATTGTCATAACATACCATTCTGTGATTGCTTGAACATATTTTAAAATATCAACTTATGAATTATTGTTTAATTTATATGTTAGAAATCATCCATTATTCAGTAAACATATAGTATTGTTAAACATTTTAGCATAGAAAGTGATTTAAATGGTTGTTAAAGCAGCATAATTTATCATAATAAAAGTATATGTTAACATAGCTCTATGATCTTATACATGTTGCCATTTAAAGGCTGAGATTACTTGAGGAAATGTTCCTATAACTTAGGAAGTAAATTTTATTAAGTGTGAAGTATCAGAGTTCCTATAGGATAGGAGTTCCTATGAGTGGATAGGAGTTTAATAATCAAGTGTAAGCAAGTCATACTTGAAGGTGCACGTGCCTTCTATATATTTAATGTGATAAACAGCACAGGTTTGTGGGATCTGATAATGACCCCAGAAGATATGTATGGAGTGTTTCCCTAGTCAGTGCTCTCTCCTTCTCCAGTAACTCTTCAAGCTCAGAAGTCTCAGTTAATATGTTTTATACTCAGGGAGTATGTAGACACCGGATCATTTCCCTGCCTGTGATGTCTCTATTCAACACTATGTGATGTCCTCCCATGGCATACCAACCTCAATAAAACCTGTTGGGATCCAGGCCCTGGTGAAAGTGCTTGCCATCCCCCTGGGGTGACCTAACTGTAGCCTTCACCGGATGCTTTCTACAGTTTGGCCAAGTTTACCTTTTTGCTCTACTGAGAAATTCTAAGACACACAGAGTGAAACTGCTTTAGTTTTGATAACATTTTGCTCTTTATTACCCGTATCAGATCCATTCTACTCTTTAAGAGCTGTAGCATGTTACTCTTTCAAGATGCCTCATTTTTATTTTTATAACAAAAATATGCCTATTATTTCAGATGCCTCTAACACACTCTAACACATATTAATTGTTGCATAGTGTTTAACATGAGAATAACTTTTCTTTCTCCCTTTCTCTGATGATAGAGAATCTTTACTATATGCTTTTTAAGGCATGAGAAATATCTTACAATATCCCATGCTACACAGACAGGGTCTTTGCACATCAGTACTGACCAAGTGCTGGTTTTAGAAGGCAGCCTCTCAGTCAGAAAACCCTGTGTTTGGACACGACTCATTCATTTTGAGTAAGTGTGTTGAAGAATGCTCATTTTTAAGTTCATGAATTAAAAGGGTATCCTTCTCCTTGTGTGATGCAGGTGGATCCCAACATTGTTCTTTATGCCTCTGTTTCCATCAGAAAGCACAGCTTCTCAAGGAGGGAAGTGAACAGTGGGATTCAGGCAGTGTCCTCCTGGCCTGCAGCCAGCATGTGGCTGATCACCAAGGTACCCAGGAACATCTGCTCTTGCCACATGATTGCTCCTTCTTTGCTGCCATGTTGTGCTGCTCCAGAGCCTGGGCCCTCTTGCATACAAGCGTGCAAGTGGACGCATGCTAAATTGCAGACTATTAAAAACATCTTTTCTGCTCTTGGTATTGTCTAATGCAAAAGATTTATGTAGATTGCCAATAGGCATTCAGTATAGTTTTAGGCATTCTGATTAGGTTACATCTCAGAATTTACTTAAACCAAGCACAGAGCTTATACGAACCCCACAGACTGATCGTTTTTCATGGCAGGTGTCTTAGTCTTCATTATTGATTTTTACCAGCTCAGCATCATTGGGCTTAGTAGATTAACACCATATTATGACTTTTCATACAATCTTATCGAGGACAGTTTTAAGAGAAGATTTTCAGTATAAAATGTGAATAGTTTATACACCTATGTAGGAAATCTTAATTTTTCTTTATTAATTTATAATTATATCTGACATATATGAGGAAATATAATTGCCCCCTACTCTCTTATTATTAAAAAACAACTTGTAAATATATACCTTATCTGGAAAAGAATGGCCCATCTTGTGTTTGTCCTTTTATTTTCCTTTGCCATCATTCACATCAGGATGCTCTATTGTTGTCTAAACATTCCGGGCTGTGTGAAACCATCCAATTAAGTTTGGTGACACTTTCCTGTCGTGGTTGGGAAGGACATTGAAACCATTTCTCACATAAAATCCTTAAGCACCCTTGGTTATTCTATGATCCTCTGATAGACGAACGCAAACTTATAGAAAATAAGATACTAAGGTACTAAGAGATAATGCTCATTTCAGATAATAAAGTAGAATCGTGTTGGATGAGATGTACTTAATGTCTGTACCCAGACTTACGACTCTATTAACCATTATTGGTTCTTTTTACCTTGTTTTCACTATTATCTTTTTATTCCTGTTAGTGTTAGAATAAACCTAAGAAAGCACAGAGAAAAGGAGAAGTTTGTGTTAGTTCCTGACTTTACAGGTTCCAGTCTGTGATCAGTTGGCCCCATAGCCCAAGACAAGGCAGAATATCATGGTAGAAGGGCATGGAAGAAAGACAACTGCTGGTCCTGTTGCAGTCAGGAAACAGAGAGACAAGAAGGGACCAGGGACAACATACACCCTTCAAAGACAATTCCCAGGGAATGGCTTCTCCACCCAGGTTGTATCTCCCGATGTCACGTTAAACTATGGATCCACCAATGGATTTCTACACAGATTAGATCAGAAACTTTTGATCCAGTTGTCCTTCAGGGTTGGATCCACAAGTGGTGACCAGGCCTTTCACATGAGCTCTTTGAGGGACATTTCACAACAAAACCATAGCATTTACACAGTTTAAGAAGCAAAGGCTAGTAACAACAAAGGAAGGATTGCTGGTCTGTCTGACTTTATAAATTAAACTTTTCTTCTATATTATAAGGCCATACTTTATATCCAATCAATCTTTGAACATTCTAGGAGTGTCTTACTCCTAGTGCTACCACTGAATACCTAGGTGACTACAGTCTAATTACACATGGTATGTAGAGTTAGAACTTCTCATCCTAAATGAAATGAATTAAATGCTACAGAAGGCCCTTTTCTAAGTCTCATTTCTGTAATTTATTTCTAGAATCACACTATATAATGCAATTTGTTCTTTTTAACATTTCCTTAATTGAAATGCTCTCTCAAAGAGTGCAGTTTTCCTGGAATTCCTTGTGTGGCCCAGAGAAAGTTATTTGGGTACCATGAGACATAGTTTCTTTATCTATAAAATGGAGTTAGACATGCCTTCATTGCAAAGTTACAGCACCAGTAGAAATTAGAAATATATCTGGTATTGAGGCATAACATCTTATATAAAGAATGCTCAGCAAGTCTTTCTTCCTCTCTGTAAGCTTTTTCCTTTTCCGTACAAACATATTTACACATGCAAGGATTACAAGTACTTATCACCATCCAAATTGTTTAGAGATATGTTTCCTAGGTCACCATGTATTTCTCTTTTACACAACAAAAACCTGAAAAGCAAGAGTTATGTGCTATAAAGGAAACAAAAAAAAAAATCAATGTACAAGTAACTTCCTCCCTTGCCCCTTTAACAATAAATCCCTTCTGTGATATAATACAGAATTTCAGATGCCATAAATCCCCAGTAGGTATGTATAAATCTCTCTGTGGTTGTGATTAATTTAAAATGAGCTAATTCCATAAGTAGGAAAATTATTATTGAATAGCCACTTACACAATATTCTCAATTTTCTCAACAGAGAATGCTCAATTTTAAGACAAAGAGGTCATGGACCACCATCACTGTACAATTTTAACCTGGGGTATTAAGACCAAGAGTAAAACTTTAAATTGATATGAAGGTTGAGGATTTGTTCCAATCCTCTCAGTTCACTGCACGTGTTTGTCTGTGCATACAGATTTCAAGTAAGCTCTGTAGTTATAACTCTAGCAAGTGACACGTGATGGACCCCAAGCCACTACACTGTGAAATATGCACAGAAAAGAAGGACAAATGAAGATAGCGAGGTCTGTTTTATTTTGCGCTCAACTGTAAAATGCCACCCTTGTAGGACAGAGGCTCGCTGCTTCTGAGCAGGACTCACTGACTGCTAAGTTGTGGGTAGTATTTCACTTTGAGCCACTGTTAATATCCAGGTTTATCCAGGCATAATGACCTCACTATTTGTGACACATTGTTGAATTTTCTGGTTCTTTTAACTTATTTAGAC
Source organism: Phodopus roborovskii (assembly GCF_943737965.1). NCBI lineage: Eukaryota > Metazoa > Chordata > Mammalia > Rodentia > Cricetidae > Phodopus > Phodopus roborovskii. The sequence continues at coordinate 30,416 of NW_026125167.1, read as the reverse complement.
TTTTTTCTTCCTTCCCTTTCATTGGAAGACTGGGATGATCCTGAACAGAGCGATAACTCAGGGCTGCCTGGCTATTGGTCATCCAGTCAGAGTTGAGACCACCCAAGGAACATCACTAGAAGCATACAAATTACTGCTACGGAAAAGGTAATACTTATGTGTGATATGGCTCAAACAACAAACATTGCCTTTGCAGATTCTGAGCAGGCGTATTGAGATGTTTTATGGCTTGGATAGAAAAATCATGAGGGATTTACACTTCATGTTAACATTGCTATTTTAACCTAGAAGAATCTTCTTGAATATTTATGTCACTTAGTTCGGAAGTATGCTAAAAAGAGAAATGTTGACTTCAAAAGGATCTATGCAGTCAACTAGCTCTGTGAGCTTTACTCTGTTAGCTTTAGGATTCATTGTTTTACTCCATTTATATTGCAAATCAAAAAACTTAAATTAGCTTTGTGCTTTTAATCTTTTCTCCATTTTTTGAACGTGAACACTGTAAAAGTAAAATTATGAGATGAAACAATGGCTGACTTGGAACAGGCCAGAAGTAGCCTCTGTCTATCTTACAGAAGATATGGTTAGAAATGTCTTAAGAATACAAGTAAATATTTTTGGATTTAAAAAAAAAAAAACACTGAGGAAGTTGATTTACATCTAATCACCTAGAAGAATTTTTTCCAAGATGCTTCATTTTTTTGTTCCTTCATTCCTTCATTTCTTCCTCCCACCCTTCCTCTCTCTGTCCTTCTTTTCTACCCTTCTTTCTTTTAAGACAAAAGCTCTCTATCATCTAGTCCTGGCTGTCCCAGAACTCACTATGTAGATCAGGTTGGCCTCAAATTCACGGAGCTCTTCTGCCTGTGCCTCCTGAGTGCTGCGATTAAAAGTATGCTCTGTTTTCGCAGCACTCATCACCTTTGATTTAATTTAATATCAACAAGAACAAGCCTTGTTGTAATTTTTTTAGTACATTGAGAGCCATGATTTAGATAGTTTGACTCAATAAGGACATGCATAGAGATGAAGCTACAATAATGATATTTAGGCATCAGGGAGGTTGGCCCAGATGTGGTTGCAGAAGGGAAAATATAACATGAATCATGAACATTTTGTTCAGCAGGCATAAATACCATACAGTGATTAAAAGCACAGTCTATAGTCAAGTTTCTAGGTGTAAACCCTGGCTGGACAACTCACTCTCACAACAACCACACACTTCTGCACCAAGTACCATTCTAAAATCTCAAAGTTGCCTTGTTACATTAAACCTCATGTCAGTTGGGTTAGCTAATTATCATGATTATCTGTACTGAAGTTGAGGAACCAATCACTTGTTCAGGGTCATACCTAATAGGTAGCTGAACAAAAAACAAACTCGACCAGACAGTCTCTTACCCCAAAACAGACTCTTAGTCACGACACTACTCTATGTAATAGGAGAAAGTCAAATAGAAAACTTGACAGCGAGTGTCTAGTATAGTAACAGAACACCTTAGAGGTTGAGGAGGGGAAAAGGCATGCAGGAAAAAGAGACATAAATGTTTTTGAAAATACACTTTTATCATGAAATTTCTGTAATTGTGTCTTATTAGGCAAATAACTTTTCTCACTTAGCTTTTACACATATCCCTATTACTGTAACTAGGCTTGATTTGTGTATTTAAATGCCATCTCTGCACCCCCCCCCAGTGCTGGGAGTACAAGTGCACTTATGGTGCTTGACTTTATATGTGGGGCCTAGTGATCAAACTTGAATCCTCATGGTTGCATTGGAGTCACTTTACTGACAGAGCCAACTCTATAGCCTCTTAAAGAGATTCCTTTGTTTGTTTGTTTGTTTTGAGACAGAGTTTCTCTGTGCCTTTGGAGGCTGTCCTGGAACTAACTCTTGAGGTCCAGGCTGGTCTCAAACTCACAGAGATCCACCTGCCTCTGCCCCCCAAGTGCTGGGATCAAAGGCATGCACCACTACCACCTGGCTAAGATATTCTTTTCTTATTCTTTGAAAATCCATAGTTGTATACCTTTCCCCCATTCCTTCCCTCAAATTCCACTTGGTCCTCTTCCGCACTATATTTCCCTTCTAGCTTGTCCTAATTTTTTAATAACCCATTGAACCCAGTTAGTGCTGTATATATGTACATGACTGTGGGTTGACTAAGACATGGGCAACCTAAAAGTGGCCACCCCTCAAAGAAGAGTGACTCTAATGTAATCACTGACAATCATCGACTGTCAACATCTCTTCAAGTAGGGGTAGAGTCTACACGCTGGGATTTGTAACCAGATTGGTCTTGTGCAGGTCTTATGCAGGTAATCAAAGATGCTGTGGGTTCATGTGTATTAACAGCCATGCTATATCCAGAGGACATCCTTTCATTGTACTCTTTTCTGTCATCTGGCTTTTAAGTTCTTTCTGTCACCCCTTCTACCATATTCCTTGAGCGCTAGTGGATAGATGTTTATATAGATGTCCCATCTGTGGCTGAATGTGCACAGCTACTTATTCTTAGCACTTTGAACATTTATGAATCTCTGCATTAACCACTTCCCATTAGAAGAAGAGACATCTCTCCCCAAGGTGGAGAACTGCACAAACATATCGGTAAAAGTACAAATATTTAGAAAGCAGTTTGACAACATGATGTCTTAGCAAAGCAACATTAAAGGGTTTTCCCTTGGGCCTATGACTTGACTTAGCCAGGGATTTTGAGCATGTTTACAGCACAAGCCATGAATTCCCTGTAATGGAGCAGACCTTGCATTCAATCAAGAGTGGTTGGTTACCCATATAGTCTTGCCATTGGTACACCAGTGGGTACGTCTTTCCTGGTAGGTTATATTTGTAGCATTTAAGATTCAACATTAGGTAAGACTGTTGATGTCTTTTCTCTCCCAGCTGCCTGCATAGCAACTTTCAGCAGCATGAAAATTATCCAGGAGGGAGAGTTTCCCACTTAGAGGATATTGATTTCTCTATGTCTGCATCCAAAGTGAGTGGTGTTTCTCTTTAAGGGAACTGCATAGTAATGAGAATAGTCTTCATTCTACCAATAAGACAAATCTCAACAACTCCAACAGGTTTAAAATAAGATAAGATGTATTCTTTGACCATATAGAGTTAAATTAGAAATCAATAGTAGAAGGGCCAGCATTTTGTTCAGTGGTAGAGTGTATACATTTGATCCTCAGCACAAATTGAAAGAAAAAAAAAAAGAACTCAAAAGGAGAAACTTAATGAAAATAAAATATAAATGTTGGCCCACAATGAAGGGCTATTTTGACTCTAGTAGCATGTCATATTTAGAAGACTGAGTTAAAATATTGGCAAGTAGAGCTCTTGTCACTCTTAGCTGATGGAAATTAAAAACAGTTTGGTCAAATTGAGAGCTACTTTCAACTCTTACAGAATGCAGACACTTTTCTACTCCATGGCTTTGCTATCCTACTTGAGGAATTTATCCAAAGAAAACGAAAGTATGTGTCCCTACTAGGACTTGCACACGGATGTTCGCAACAGCTTTACTACAAAAGATGGTAAAGCTAGAATAACCTAAAGGTCCACCTACACAGGGAAAATAAGTAAATTATCCTTTCCAAACAATGATGTCGGCCAACAAAAGGGAATCAGTTATTGGTAATGCAATACTAGGAGTAGAATCTCAAAGGGATTTTGCTAAAAGAAAGTTAAAAAAAAAAAAAAAGAGCCATACCACTTGGCATCATTCACATGCAATTGAAATAAATTTTCAAGAATTTAGAATAATAGAATGCAGGTCACCAGCTGACTAGAGATAAAGAAAGTGGGGAGGTCAGAATGTAGGATTTTAAAAGACTGACAGGAGCTGAGGAGATGACTGCTTTCCCAGAAGACCTGGATTCAGTTCCCTTCACCCATGTGGCCATTCACAATTGTCTGTAACTTCAGTTCTAGGGGATCTGATGCTCTCTTCCATCCTCTGTGAGCACTGCACTCACATGGTGCATGAGCAAAATATAATAAAAATAACAGTAATAAAAAGTTTCAGAGATGCACCAGAAAGCTTTAGGAGTGATTTCTGGGGAGGGTGTTGAGAGCTATAGAAATGTTTGTTATTATGATTGAGATGATGCTTTTAAAATGTATACATATTTCAAAGTCTCATGTTTTATTCTTTAAATAAATGCCTGTCAATTGTACACCCAACATGTTATATGATAAGTAGAATAAATAAAGCCACTTGAAGTTCCAAATAAATCTTATTGAAAAGACTAAAATACAAACTAAAAAAAATAAACAAAAATTGAAAATGAGTAGAGATAATTGAGTTATTGTTATGTTGGAGAGAGAGGGAGAAAGAGAAGAGAAAGAAAAAAGAGAGACATGAGAAGGAGAGAGGAGAGAGACAGGCAGAGAGATCTGACTAGCATCCTCAGTCCAAACAGCAGGTGTGTGGAGTGTCCTGTTTGCTGGTCTTGCTTACAATGCCCAGGGTTCTCCTTGGCCACAGTGGATGCTGTCAGCAGAGCATCCTCTGTCCAGAGGACTTATCTGAGCCTATCCAAATCACCTACCTACTGTGGTCAGGATAGTGAGACAGTGGTGGTAAAGCTCAATGTCCTGAAAGCAGGGACAGAGAAACATGCAGCAAGTTTGGAGATGCTATGGGGGTTGTTGGATACAGAGAGGTGGAGGCAGAAGGATCAGAAATTCAAAGTCATACTCCAGAACAGAGTGAGTTTGAGGTCAGGCTGGCCTTAAACACAGTTCCTCATGTTGTGGTGGCCCCCATAAAATTACTTCTGTGCTATTTCATAACTGTAATTCTGCTACTGTTGAGAACCATGATGTAAACATCTGATATGCAGGATATCTGATATACCACCCCCGTGAAAAGGTCATTTGACTCCTAAAGGGAACACTACCCATAGGTTAAGAACCACTGGTTCAGTGAGATCCTGTCACTGAAGTGAAATGCACAAGTTTAACTAGCAAAATGTCTATTTACAACAGGCCATTTTTATCATCTAGTAGAGAATGAAAAGCAAGGGGGAGGGAAAGTGGGATGAGAGCCGAGTAGTTGGGAGGAAGGTAGATTCTTCTGCACAAAGATAGTCTCACTTGTCATGTTGATTCAACCTGGAAGTTAGGTGAGGGTAGAGTCAGAATAGCAGAACATTTGGGAAACTCCAAGGTGTTTTTAATTTTTAAAAAGAATATCAGTAGGCCCAAGATGTTATTTCTGGGTACAAATACTTTCAAAGATATCTTAGCCCAAACACCTATTGCACTTATATGACTTTATATTTTGAGGTACTCACAACTCGCACTTCATTATGAATAACAATAAATATCAAATGACGATCACCTCCAGAGATAAATTTTTTTCTTCTGCTGCTATGTAGTTTAGTATGATTTCAACAAAGGCTAGAAATCAAGAATAACAATAAATATCAAATGACGATCACCTCCAGAGATAAATTTTTTTCTTCTGCTGCTATGTAGTTTAGTATGATTTCAACAAAGGCTAGAAATCAAGATGTAGCCCTTTGTAAGCTAAAAATAATGGAGCTAGCATTTAGAGTGGCAGCCTGACAACTCACAAAGAATATTGTAAACATATCATGCCTCATTAGTGCCGCTATGTCTCATTTGCTGTCAGTCATCTGATTCATATTCACAATAGCAGGCCTGCACTTATTGTTTTCTTTTAATATACTTCTTCTGTTCTGTGTATCTGACCACCAGTGGATGAAAGGCAAATCAACGTCATTACCACGGAACCTATACAACCTTAAAGTCATGAAAAGATGCTTAATTCCAAAAGACATTTGGAACACCTTACAGATTGATGGATCCAAAAATGCTTTTCAGATTCCCACTAAAAATTGAGGCTACTTCATTTTTAGGATATATGGGAAAGATGTTTTCATGTTAAAATATCTTTCTAGGTTTTCTTGAAAACATCAGTAACATCAGGCTTACATTTGTTCATTACACCAACCAGACTTGAGCTGAGCCATCCCAATTACACATCGATACTTCAGTTTTCTGTATTCTCAGCCATTTCTTCAAGTGGTGTCTTCACACTAGCTTCAGCCTGTTCCATACATTTCTAGTGCCTGTCTGGGTCTTAAAAGCTTTTGAATTCATGGCCCTTGTTCACAGAGTCAAAGGATTAGTGGGAAAGTTGAAAGTCTGTTGTGTACTTTGGTCTGTGTTCTTCTTAGAATAAACAGGCTACAATCTCTACTTACAGTTTTAAAGAATCTATAAAGATGACTTCAGACTCTCATAGGACACTATCCAATATGATACCATCTTTATTGTTTTCCTTACTTTGGCCTTACTGTTTCAGTTGTAGCTATATGCATGCATCTACTTTTTTAAAAAATTACTTAAGACTTGCTGGATTTGCAGTGATGAATGGCCAGTATTACCAAGACAGGGTAACATACACTGGCTTAAGGACATCTGTGAACACAGCCGAAGAGTATAGCTGTATACATACATACAACCTACAGACTCTCTTTAGGGTTGCTCATATGTACACTTGAGGTTGGATAACCTCCCAGGGGACTCATCCCTGGAGAAAAATGATTCTCCCTCTCTCAGCAGCCATTGATAGTCTATAGCTCTAATTGGGAAAAGGGGGATGGGTAATACAGAGGAAGGAGGACCGAGAGATAAAGAGTACAACGATGTTTGAGAAAAGCTGTAGGGAGGATTATATTATTTTATAATCTTATTTAAAACACATATATATTAAATGTGTGTACCTATATATCTTTTTAAAATTGTTAGTCTAGTCATGAAGTGGTGGCCCACACCTTTAATCCTATCACTTGGGAGGCAGAGGCAGGCCAGTCTCTGAGTTCCAGGCCAGCTTGATACAGCAATCTTGTCTCAAAAGACCAAAATATCACAAGAAAGACTAAAAATAAAAAAAAATAAAATGGTTACTTTAACAGTATAGACACTCAGTGAATTGTACAATTGTGTAGTCTTGTTAGTTTCTGCGAGTGATTTTCTTATTTGCAATTTTTTTTAAAGAAATAAAGTTTAAAAGAAAAAAATTCTAACTTCTGAATTGATAACCTTTAACCAACAACATTGATTTTTGTATTTAGTTATTAAAATATGAGCATTGTCAGTATTGGAGAAAAACTTCCAGCATGAAACTATTTGGTGAGCATTTTAACATAATTGTATTAAAATATTATACATGCATTGATGTGTGTTAGGTCACTGAGATTATATCCAAATTATAAGCAATGATGCTGCAATGTGAATATTATTACTGAGCTTCAAGTGATGTGAAAATGACTAGTGTTACAGGCTTCTAATTGATCTGAGCCAGCTCTGTGCTGAAGGTCAGGCCCTGAAGTCTAGGACTATTGCACACTTCCTATTGCTGTCATTCTGCCAGCCCACTTTAACTTTCTGCATCTCATTTTATTGTCTATGAAGGAAGATGAGAGTAAGGTAGCTTCCCAGTCCTCGCCACATTTTCCCTCTGTGTGCTGTCTTTAGGATGTACTATTATTGTCAAAGTGGTAATTTTAATTTCGGCCCTAATAAATAAACCTCAAGTAAGACACCTTCTTGTTTGCTTTACTAACCTCTATGAATTATTCTACAAGGAACTCTAGAACAACAGTGCCCCCAGCCTCCATCACCTACTGGAGGCTAAGCTGAGCAATAGTTAAGTTGGCTTAATGCTTGAAACTGGAATTCTTGTTCAGGGAGAATTCACCTTGAAAATTACTTCACTAACAATTTTTTTTAATCTATGTGTTAAAATGCTTTATGTTATCTCATACCTGTGCTCCCTCTTATCCTTTTAATTTCATTTTATAAGGCTGGGATGCAGCTTAGTCTGGCAGAACACTTGTCTGGCATGAATGAAGATCCCAGCTCAGTCCCCAGCACCTCAGTAACTAAGAAAGGGAAATAAATCATTCTCTTTAATAGTGTCACGTTCCTTATATTCAGCCCAGTTTTCTGGAACAAACCTTGGATCAGCCTCTCTGACCATCACTCTGTAGCTGTGGTTACCACCTCTGATCTCCCTTTATGATATAGGAAAGCAAACGATTTCTTTACTGTGTAGCTGTCCCTTCTCATGTGTGGGGATTCTTTTTACATGGTTTTCCACAGATGTCAGCTGGCCGGCCAGTCATGCAGTTCATTTTGCACACTGACCTGGAGTTGTGGTAGTTTGTGTTGGCTTCTACAGGGTAAGACCTCAGTACCAACTTCAGAGGTGAGGAGTACAGATCCAGTAACAGTGGAATTGGCTTCCAGGACTTATGGAAACACTTAAAGACATTTGCGCGTTGTGTAAAGGAAACACAAATGCACAGGTTCTCAGAGGTACACAGAGCAAAGGCTGGAAGGGTCCTGGGTCCAGGAGCTCCTACTTTGTGGACCCTGCACATCAATCTCTGGACCCATGTTCACAACCCAACTCCCTACCCCCAAAAGTGTAGTTTTGAATGGAGGCATGATTGGTTGGTAACATAATTTCCAGTATTTTCCTTCTCTTCCCAGAAGTTGGGGGTGAAGAGAAAATTCTAAGCTTCCATCATGACTCAGTCTTTTTAAGCTGGTGATCAACTGTCATCCTGGAAACCCAGTGAGACCTGAACCATTAGAAACAAAGCTGCTCTAACACCCAGGAGGTTCTAAGACATTTAAGGAATTCTGATCCAAGACATGAAGCAGCAGCAATGTATTTCTTATTAGTTCACAATTATAAATAATGTACCTTCCTTCCTCACTTCTGGCATCATCCCAGCTCAGTGTTTCCAAAGTCTTATCCAGAGACCACATTTGTCTAGATTTTCCTGAATTCTTTTCATTAGAATGGCATAAAATCCATGTGAATGCAGCTTTCTGGAATCCAGATTCAGGACCTTCAGCATCAAACCTCTGAGAACAGGGCCTGGAAATACACATTGCTAACAAGCACTCATTGCTGTCTAGCCTTCTGCTCTCTGCCGGGTGTGTGGAGGACTCGTGCACTAAACTGATTCCGCTTGAGAATGAACTTAAGAACACAGTAAAATTCCTGATGCCTCATATTCTCAACCTTTGATGGTTCTGTCAAAACTCAGAGGCAGTAGGAAAAGTCCTGTTTAACATCCCGTTAACACTTAATTGAATTCATTTTGTCGTACCGTTGTAAAGTTTCCTGATATTAATGAATACATGATTAGTTAATTAGGCACGATTAGCTTCATTACACTTCAGGTTTTTTCTCGTTCAGATTTAGTTCAGAATATATGATGTGCCTTAACAAAATTCTGCAACCATCTCAGAAGAGCTGCCTGAGGTTCCTGTTCTTTTCATGATACTGCTTTCTACACCAATATCTTCATCCTCAAGCAGTTAAGCTGCTCTCCTCACAGGAAGGACCATTTTGTGGGGAGGTGTAGAAATTCCTACATTTTTTGATTCTCCTCCTTCTTCCCTCCTCCTGTTCCTCCCCTGCTTTTCTCCTCCTGCCCTCCCTCCCTCCTTTCTGTAAGGGTCCCCCTTTTCTTATCTGCCTGTTGGCCACAAGTCCATTAGGACAAGGGGCAGAAGCAAGGACAGAGAGCAGAGAGCTTTGTAAGGCCTGTGAGCATGACAGAGGAAGCTGTCTGGGAGATAACTTCAGTGAATCAGCTCAATTTTTTTCCAGAATATAGGAAATATTACAAGGTTGGGAATGATTGCTGGGGAATCACCTAATTTGCAGTAAACAGCACACTCCTATCATAAAGCTCCTAGTATAAGCCTTAGTTATCATCTGTGGAAGCATGGTCCTATAGACATGTTTCTAGCACAATATCTATCACCTGGGCAGCAGGGGAAAAGCATCTGGAGGGAACTGTGTCCAGGGTCATACTAGAGATAAGTCAGGCATCTGGCCCTAGAGACAGTCTCCAAATAAAGTCAGGTAGAGGACAGGGTGCCTTCCTCCAAGGGCAGGGAGTTGTCCATGTTGCTGAGCTCAGAGAGAGCTGCCAGGTTGTGATAGACTGCAACCTCCAGCTAGCAGGGCATCTCACCTCTCACCTTCCTTCCTGTCTTCCTTCCTTCCTCCCTTCCTTCCTTCCTCCCTTCTTTTCTTCCTTCCTTCCTTTCTCTATCCTTTTTCTTTCTTCATTCCTTAATTTTTTCTCTATTTCTTTCCTTCCTCCTCCCTTTCTTTCTTTCTTCTTTCCTTTTTTCTTTCTTCATTTCTTTCCTTCCTCCTTCCTCCTTTCTTCCTCCCTCCTTCCCTCCCTCCCTTCTTTCTTCTCTCTCTCTCTAATATATATATATACATACATATATATATATATGTATATATATATATATATATCTTCTTTTTATTGAGTTCTTTTGCAACCAATAATCCTGCCCCAGGAATTATAGACGTGAGTCACAGTGTTGGCCTCTACAATTCTTTGCTGACTATATTTCATCTCTAAAACTCTATTGTCAGTGTTGTTGTTATAAATACATATATTGCAAACACACACACACACACACACACACACACACACACGCACAGTGCTTTGGGTACTGCAGTGCTACAGCAGTAGAATGATGCAGTTCTCTTGCCAGATCATATGAAAACGTGACCATTTCATTTATAACCCTGAAGTGTTTCTGTGTAGAGCAAAAGCAACAGTCTATAAATTCTATTTTCATTTGCAGAGATGAAGGAGATGAGTCCCAGAAGTGGATATTTGGAACAGATGGCTGCATTTATTCTAAGGTAAGGACTGGATAGGACACACCTTTTATTCCTAAGAAAATTTGTTCACAGATGCATGCAAAATAAACTGTTTTAGAAAGAGATTCTGTATCTGCACAAATGATATTTTTTCCTGCATTTTAGCATAATTTAACTCAATCGTTGCCCTGGAATTTTTATTTAATTAAAAAAAGAAAGCATTTTTTTTTTCAAAGTAAAAATATGTTTCACAACTCATTGACTCCATACTTGGGAGTTTGTTTCTTTACACTTTAAAATAAGATTAGTTCAAGACCTGCTTGGTTTTTGGACTAATAGATGTGGTGTTGTCTATAGTATTAGAGTTTTACCCTCAAGTTCTGTTGGGGAACCAAGTGCAATTGTGAGAGCCTATGTTGTTTGAGGGTCTCTGGCAACCCCTGGCCAACAAATTGGAGGGAGAAACACCCTACAGCTGTGACTGGGCTGTTTGACAGTCCAAGGTTTCTGGGAGCATTGCCCCCCCCCCATGTGGGGGAATTCCAGGTAAACTACTTTCAAAAATACTATTTGGGGCTGGAAATATGGCTTAACATTTAAGAGCATGTGCCACTCTTGCAGAGGACCCAGATTCAATCCCCAGAACCCTTATGAAAGACACCTTTAACTCCAGCTCCAGGTAGACACAAAGCCTCTACAATTCAAGAGCATTAGCACTCATGTACACACACGCAGACACAGACACAGACACAAGAGAAAGAGAAAGAGCAGGAGAGAAAGAGAGAGAGAGAGAGAGAGAGAGAGAGAGAGAATTAAAAACAAAATTATACATTATACATTATACATTATAGCCCGGCGGTGGTGGCACACACAACTTTAATTCCAGCACTCAGAAGGCAGAGGTAGGCGGATCTCTGTGAGTTTGAGACCAGCAGGGTCTACAAGTTCCACAACAGCCTCTGAAGCCACAAAGAAACCCTGTCTTGAAAAACATATATATATGAATATGTGTATATGTATATATGTAATATACACATATATATTATTTTAGGATGCTTATAGGTTTCCACATGGTTTTTAAAAACACCCTTAACATTATTTAGTGTTTCCCTGATTGCTAAGGATGCTTAGTACTTTTAAAATTATCTCTTAGTAGGTCCCACTTCCTATACTGACAGATGTGGAACAGAACCGTTTCAGGTCCACCTTCATCTTTTCTCCCCAATACATCTGCCTGTGATTTGTATGCGAAGTATCTCCCAAAGGTGCACGTACCAAAGACTTGAACCTGAGTCCATGGACCACTGAGAAGTGGTTAGAGCATTCAGGCTCTAGCCATATGAACTGATTAATTCACTGATGAATAAAATTGAACCAACCAATAGGAAGTGGTAGAAATGTGACAGGTGGGGTCCAGGGTTGGGTATGTCATTTTTCTCTTGCAAGATATGCATGGTCCTGGCCTCTCCCTCATCATGCTCTCACTCCTCTCTGGCTATCACAAAGTGAGAGCCTGAAGGGCTCTATTAACCCTTCAGCCATGATGGCCTGACTCACCACAGGCTCAGCATCATGGAACCCCATGCACTGAAACCATGAGCCTAAATAAATTCTTATTCTTCCCCCAGGCTGTTTCCCAATGTTGTCCCTGTGACAAAAGTTCTTCTAATACTATTCAAACACCTCCCCGCCCCTGTCCGGTGTGCAGCTTCTGTCCTTAGCATGTTTGTATCCCTGCAAGCAGATGATATATGCTTTCCTACTTAAAACACAAGTTAGTTTTAAGTAGGTTTGGATTCTAAACTTTATTCACAAATACAATCACTGATTTTTCTATGATTACTATAAATTCACAGAGGAAAAACTATTACTGAATCATTTCAGGCTTTGAAACATTTGAAAAATTCGACTAGCTCCACATTTAGTCATATCCAAGTTATTTCCATATATTTAAAGATAAATGGAGGATAATTTGGTAATTATTTGCAGCTGTGCTCATGCGATTTAGTTGGGTTTTTTTTTTTTTTTTTTTTTTTTTTTTTTTTTTTTTTAAGGATGGAATTGCTGCTATAGGACACTATAAATGTATCTTGGCTCCAACACTTACTAGCTGTGTGGCCTTAGGCAAATCACCTAACCTTTCTGAGCTTCACATTCTTCATCTGCAAAGTGTAGATATTAATGCTAGCATTGTGAGCATTTGGCACAGATACTGGCTTAGAACAGCTAATTGGTAATTTGCAGCTAATAATGATAATAACAGGAAAATTTAAATACATTTATTGCATTTTACTGTGTTGTTTTTACTTGGATAACTGTTTTCTTTTTATGTCAACTATTTCTTTATTCACTTGCAAAACCTAATAAAATCATGTTTCATAGATATTTGACCAACTACAGCTAAGCTAAATACTTAAATTTGATCACTCATATAGAAGAAAATGTACATTAAATCATCTAACTCAGTGTAATGATAAGTGTGTGATTTTGGAAGCATAGAAATAAAGACAGAATCTGTTTAAGAGAAGACCGCCTTTGGGCATGTGTGAAATTAAGAACTCCCAAGCTAATAGTAGCTTAAGCAAAAAGTAAATAAGGAAGCTCGGCATGGTGGCACATGTCTTTAATACCAGTACTTGAGAGGCAGAGACAGGTGCAACTCTGTAAGTTCAAGGCCAGCCTGGTGTACGTGGAGCGTTCCAGGGCAGCTCGGGCTACATAGAGAGATGCCATCTTAACAAAACAAAACACAAAAGGTAAATAGTGAATAAGGAAATATGAAAAAATCTTTGCAACATCAACATCAGAGGGTGAGATAATATAATACTATTGAGTAAGGTTGGCATTTCAACAGGAAAGTTTAAACCCTTTGATAGAAAAAAAGGTCAAAGGGCATGAAAACAAAACACATCAGAAGAAAAATTAAAAGAGCCAAGCCAAATAAAGCATGTGATTTGGCTCAGTAAGAAGTCAACAACTGTCAGATAGTTCAGTGGGGACCCTCCTCTGATGAGAGCAATATAAGCCTGGGACTCTCCAGTCTGATGAAGGCATTGTAGGCACATAATGCTCACCTCTGATTAGCATTAGCTTTCTACTGTATGTAGTAACGTACCTCCAAAGCACAGAAACTTCAAACAACAAACACTCATGGATTCATTGGCTGGGAATCCAAAGTGGCTTCACTGTAGTTCTCAGCAGCAGCAGCAGCAGCAGTAGCATACATTGCCTGCATGTATGTCTGTGCACTTCAGGCATTCCCACTGTCCAGGGAAGCCAAAAGAGGGTGTTGGAACTGGCATTATAGGTGGTTATGAGCCACCTTGTGGGTACTGAGAATCTAACCTGGGTCCTTTGGAAGGACAGTCAATGTTCTTACTCACTAAGCCATCTCTCCAGTCCCTCACTGGACTTTTTTTTTTTAATTTTTTAAAATTTATTTTATATAATAAAGTCCATTTAAATGAAAACAAACATTTATACACAATATTTGGGAATTTGGGCGTTGTTCTTTCCAAACTACTTCCTGCTGGTAAGGGGCGCTGTCATGGGGGATTCGAAGAAGATTCAGAAATCCTGGCTGTAGTCTGTAAGGCTGCTTTGTCCAGCTGTTTTGAATGTAGGATCATCTCATACTCTGTTTCAGGCGGTCTGGCTTGATCAAACCACATTAGTCTGGAAGGAATCCACATCTTTTCATTTTCTGTGGAAACAAAAATAGAAATCCTTTTCCCCAGTAACTTGTCCTTGAACTTAAATTTTGTAGTCAAAGCATTTTTTAAATTTAATTTATTATTTTACATGTCGATCCCAGTTCCCTCTCCCTCCCTCCTTCCCTCCCTCCCTCCTTCCCTCCCTCCTTCACTCCCTTTTACCCTCTCTGCCCTCTCACATGCACTCTAACCACCCTCCCTCCCATCCCACCACCCCAATTCCATATGTAGGGGAATGCCATCCAGTTGGGGTCATGTAGATCTGACAGGTCATGTGAAGTAGGGACTAGGGCTTCTCTCTTGTCTCTAGATTAAGGCAGTTATCCCTCCATGGGGGATGTGTTCGCAAAGTCCTTTTGTGCACCAGGGATACATCCTGGCTCCACTGTCTGAGGTCTCTTAGACTGTTCAGTCCTTCTGGCTGAGACCCATATTCAGGAGGGCCTGAGTCAGTCCCATGCTGGCTTCCCAGCTATCAGTCTAGTGGCCGTTAGCTCCTCCTTGTTCAGGTAAGCTGTCTGTATGTGTTTCTGCCACCTGGTCTTGTCCTCTCCATCTGTTTCTGGGTTCTAGTTCGACTCAGTGTTTATGTATGGGTGTTTGCTCCTGTTTCCAAAAGGCATTAGTTGAGGGCTCCATGGATAAGTTAGTTGTTGATCTCACTCTCTGGGAAGGGCATTTATGATAGCCTTTCCACGGAAGCTCAAATTGTTAGTTGGGAGCAGTCTTGTAGTTCTCTAGACCTTTCTTTGTGTTCAATTTTATCTTCAAACCAATAATGGCTCCCTCTTTTATGTTCTCTGTCTCTGTCTGTCTCTGTCTCTCTCTCTCTCTTTCTCTCTCTCTTTCCTGTCTTCTATTCCTAACCAGGCTCAATCTTCCTGGTCACACATGTTTTCCTTTTCTCCCCCTCGTTTTCACCTACTTCTCTGAAAACAGCCTGATATTGGCATAAAAATAGACAGGTAGACCAATGGAATTGAATTGAAAATCCTGATATTAACCCACACACCTATGAACACCTGATTTTCGACAAAACAGCTAAAATTATACATTGGGGAGAAGACAAATGGTGCTGGCACAATTGGATGAGGGTGTGTAGAAGACTGCAGATAGACCCATGTCTGATGCCATGCACAAAACTCAAGTCCAAATGGATCAAAGACCTCAACATCAATCCAGCGACATTGAACCTCTTAGAAGAGAAAGTAGGAGCTACCCTTGAACAAATTGGTATAGGAGACCGCTTCCTGAACATAACTCCAGGGGCACAGACACTGAGAGAAACAATTAATAAATGGGACCTCTTCAAACTTAGAAGCTTCTGTAAGGCAAAGGACACAGTGGACAAGACCAAATGGCAGCCCACAGACTGGGAAAAGATTTTCACCAATCCTATATCCGACAAAGGGATGATCTCCAAAATTTACAAAGAACTCAAGAAACTAGTCAAGAAAACACCAAATAACCCTATTAAAAAATGGGGTACAGAACTGAAGAAAGAATTCCCAATAGAGGAAATCAAAAAGGCTGAAAGACACTTAAGAAAATGCTCCACATCCTTAGCTATCAGGGAAATGCAAATCAAAACAACTTTGAGATACCATCTTACTCCTGCCAGAATGGCTAAAATTAGAAACACCAGTGATGACTCATGTTGGAGAGGACATGGAGAAAGGGGAGCACTCCTCCACTGCTGGTGGGAGTGCCAACTCATACAGCCATTTTGGAGATCAGTATGGCGGTTCCTCAGGAAAATGGGAATTGGTTTACCACAGGACCCGGCAATCCCCTCAGGCATATACCCAAAGGATTCACATCCATGCAACAAAGGCATCTGTTCAACTATGTTCATAGCAGCACTATTTGTAATAGCAAGAACCTGAAAGCAACCTAGACGCCCCTCAATTGAAGAATGGTTAATGAAGATGTGACACATCTACACAATGGAATACTACTCTGCAGAAAAAAATTAATGGTATCTTGAAATTTGCAGGCAAGCGGATGGCACTTGAAGAAACCATCCTGAATGAGGTAACCCAGTCACAAAAAGAGGAACACAGTATGTACTCACTCATATATGGATTTTAGACCTAGATCAAAGGATCACCAGCCTATAATTCACACCACCAGAGGAACTAGGATACAAGGTGTATTCTAAGAGATTCATATAAAGTCCCTCACAGAACTGGGAAGGGACAAGTCCCCCAGAGCTCAGGGGAAGTGGGGGGGGCAGAGACTGGGTAGTTTTAACTCAGAGTTCCTCATGAGAATGGGGCCAGTATGTCAACCAAGAGCTTCAGACGTCTGTGGCTGAATCAAGATGGGAAATCAGCTTCTGAGCATGTTCACACCTGCTGTTGCTCAGAGGTGTTAGTCCATCTCAGTGTGACCTCCCCCTACAGTGTCATCCATAATGTGAACTGTTGCAACAAGAAAAGATGAGGCAAGGGGGAAAATAGCAGCCTTGGTAGCTCTGACAAGGTCATTTACACTTCTGCCAAATTTAGGTCACATAGACCTGTGGTGGCAAGCCGGGAAAGGCTCTATACAAAGGGACAAATTCAAATGGTATATTATTTCTCAGGGCCCATTTGGCAACAGTAAAAGTTATTTTTAAAAAGTCCCCTCATTCCTTTAATTCAGAATCCCCAATTACAGCTGTTCACCCGGAAGTGGGAGGCACACTGACATACCTTAAAGGATATCCATTGTGGCATTGATTAGAATACTGAGAGACGACTCCGACGCATCAAAAGACTGCACTGTCATTATGAGTGCTGGTGGTAACATCACAAATCTACAGGGTAATTTACAATGAAAGGTAAAACTGCCAAAGGCACGAGTTAGAAAATATGAAGCAAGAAAGGAGTATTACTTAGGTGAATTTACATTATACCAAAGAAATATATGTATAGGAAGGGATCAGGACTGCAACTTTATCTATAAAATGGATGGTAGCATGATAATTTTGTCCTTTTCCTTTCCTTTGTCCCTCATGCTGAAAATACAGTGGTCTCCCATGATTGTGATATTTTTCTGTAGAATCAGTAGAACAATCCCCTTCTTTGTTGCTCAACATGCTTTCTTTAGCTGAAGTGTTATGATTAGGTGTAAGACATTAATTAAAAAAAAAGCAACGTAATACAATAGGTGGGATATAAATTTCAAGATAACATGCAAAAACCTTTAAATCTTTAGCTTCATTGCTAACATTTTAGGTGTTTCAAGAGTGGTTTTCCGGTTTCAAGCATGTAAATTAAAGAAATTAACTGTTTTTTTTTTTTAAATCACCAAGTTATATAAGATTAATATTTCTTTGCAACAAAGGTTACCATAAAAATGTAATAACACAATTGGTCTTTTCAAATTCTTCTTTATTCTAGTTCCCAGAACTATTTATATGCATATTCCTAGAAGTTATTATATGCATGTTTTCCCACATTACAGGGTTCTTACTTAAGTAAAACACAGCATGTTATTCTTGAAGAAAAGCCTCCAACAATTTAGATCTGAATAAAATATAAATAAAAGTATAAGCAGAAGGCATATTGATGGCACTTACTTGCAATTTCAACCCTTTGAAATGGAGATAAGATCAAGAGTTTAAGGCCAGACTCAGCTATGTAGCAGGAGTGAGGCTAACCTGGATACCCTGTCTCTAACAAACAAAAAAGCAAAAGCATCTTTCAATCATATTACTCAAATATTCTTATCAACACTGACATCACAGAATTACTAATTAACTGGATACAAAAACACACAGCTATACATATGACTTTGTGATCATAATTTTTCTTTTAATGACATAGGATGACCACCTTTCCATGTTTACATCATATCAATGTTAGTTTTAAACATTTACTAGAGACCCACATTTAAACAGATATGAGCAGTGTTGCTGCAATGAACATGCTTGTATGTATGTGTCTGTTATCTCAGAGGGAATATACCCTTAACATTTTGACAGTCACTGACTAATCCAACAGAAATGCTGTTCACTGTAGTTTTCATTTGTATCTTTTTCTCTCTTATTTTTTTTTCTGCATCTCTTCTTTCTTTCTCAGCTTACTTGTTTAACCTTGGGCTACCTCTCCACCCTCTACTCTCTCACTTTCTAAGAAAGTTTAAGTTTAAAGTCATTCAATATCATTTTATTTCTAGGGCTGGTATAAGACACTCAGTGCCATTGGTTACTCATTGAACACCTCTTGATAGTTTTTTGTTAGAATTTTAGTTCTGCACTTTACAAAATGGAACAAGAACCTTGTGTAATAATTGAGAGAGCACACTGGGGCTTTCTGGATTAATAGGCAAGCTGCTGACACTGGAGCATGTCAGAGGTTTTGTTGTGACTATCACCTCATCTTTAATATGGGCACAATAATAGCAACTATTTTAAGGCTGTTGGAGAGAGTGCATATATGAACCTATGGTCATTTGGGACAGTCCTCTGATACAGTGACATCTTAGAGGCATACTAGAAGGCAAGCTAGAGTTCATGGAGCAGCAAAGATGTACAAGCCAAACTAAAATGCTCAAACCACAGTTTCCTCCATCAACTTAAAACAAAGTAAAATGCATGGGGATAGAGATGGGTAGAGAGTGCACATAAACTTAGCTGCTGATGGGCAGGAGGATCATGTAGTGTACGTAACCTCTATCTGGGCTACATCCCTCTTCCCTGATGGCAAGAACTTGTGTCCAAGCACACTTGGCCAGTGGCAATGTTCATAGGAAGACCAATGGACAGATGACAGATGATCTCAAGTGAGAATTAGCAGGGCACACCATGTGTGGGCTGGTTCAGCAGCTCATTCTTATTGTGTAGGCTGTTTTTACATTTATATATCCAAAATGTTTGCTTCTGTGGTTGCTAGATAAATAAATCATGGCTCTCAGTATCTGGGTTGCCATAGTCTTCTCATCCCATGTTCACAGACTAATGCTTAGTCTGCGTCTGATATGTATAGACTGTTTCCACACAGCTGTTTCATTCCAATTCTGTATTCTCTTGTTTGCTGTCAAACCGAATTGAGTACTGACAACCCATGCAGCATCTGCATTTTATATATATATATATATAGTGTGTGTGTGTGTGTGTGTGTGTACATGCATGTGCACAGTCATATTTTGAGAATAGAAATGAAAATTGTAGTTATGATGTCTGAATTTTTGTGTATATGTGTGCATGTAGTGCTTACCTTGATATGTATGTATGTATACATGTGTATATGTGTAGAAGGCAGAGAACAACTTTGGGTGTTGATCCTCAGGAGCTACTTACCTTGTTTTTTGAGATAATTTTCTCATTGGCCTGGAGAACACCAAGAATGATAGGCTACCCTCCCACCAAGCCCAGGGACATGCGTATCAAAAGCCACCTCCCTTGCACCAGGATTACCAACTCTGCCACCATCCCTGGGTTTTGTGTTTTCATGGGTTCTAAGGATCATTTGGGTCCTCATGCTTGCAAGTACTTAACCAACACAGTCCTCAACATAAAGCCAGCCACACTGGACCTCTTAAAAGAGGAAAGTGGGAGGTACCTTTGAACTAATTGGTATAGGAGACTGCTTCCTGGACATAACACCAGTAGCACAGACACTGAGATCAACAATTGACCTTCTGAAACTGAGAAGCTTCTGTAAGGCAAAAGACATAGTCAAAAAATACAAAATGGCAGCCCACAGAATGGGAAAAAAATATTCACCAACCACACATCTGACAGAGGACTGATCTCCAAAATATACAAAGAACTCAAGAAACTAATTACCAAAACACCAAAATAATCCAATTAAAAAGTGGGGTACAGAACTAAATAGAGAATTCTCAATGGAAGACTCTAAAATGACTGGAAGACACTTAAGAAAGTGCTCAACATCCTTAGCCATCAGGGAAATGCAAATCAAAACAACTCTGAGATGCCATCTTACTCTACAAACACCAAAGACAGTTTATGCTGGAGAGGACGTGGAGAAAGGGGCACACTCTTCCACTGCTGAATATTCTCATAGCTGCATAAGATAAAGATAATCCCCAGAGCTAAACTGTCTCCAAATAAGTTAAATAAAAAAAACTGTCAACCAAAGTGATTTGACCCCAAATACAAATTTTATTAGCTGAACCATCATTTTACTACTAATGTATCCTCCTCAGTTTCCAATTTTAGGCTGGCATGATTTTCAACTTTTTCCTTCTTTCTAGGCTTATCCTCAGTTTGTCCTGACTTACCTGGAGGAGCTTACTGCTCCAAGGGATGTGAGCCAAACAGAGGACCATAGTCACCATAGAGCCTGGACCACAGCTCATCAAGAACATGGTAGACCCTGTGTGGAAAAGGTCAGTGTGGTGGCCAGAGGCAAGATAGAAACAGACGTCGTAGGTATATCTTGAAAAGAAAAACCAAAACAAAACTATTCTAGTCATTGTTTTCAGGAAACAAGTCCAAATTCTCATGACAATGCTATTGATTGTTTAAGTCACATAATTCTGTAATATTCTTTTTTTTAAAGACTCAATTTAGTTTGTGTGTAAGTGTTTTGGCTTTATGTTTATACATGAACTGTGGGTATGCCTATTGCTTGTAGAGACCAGATAAAGACATTGGATCCCTTAGAACTGAAGTGATGGATGGTTGTGAGGTATCAAACCCAGGACCTCTAGGAAAACACTGTCAGGCTCTTAACTGCTGAACCATCTGTCCAGCCCCATACAGTAATATTCATAGGCACATTTATATTTATATAAATTCAATGCTATTTGTATAGATATTTTATATAGACATTTGTATAGATATTTAAGAGATGGTGATACCCTATACTTCACATAGGGTTGTCTTTATTTGTTGTGACTATGTACAAGATCCTGTGCTGTAGGAAAACACAAAGACTAGGAGTCTCTCAATGTTATGTTTTGAGAACATATGTCATAAACATTTTCACTCAGTCAAAATCAACTGCACCATTTCTATGTCTCATTACAAGGGTTTGCAAAAACACACCAACAGTCCTCTACTGAAGCAGCTGCCGGAACCCTCGGATACTCATGATACGCCACAAGGCTCTCTTGAGGAAACGGAGCAGCTGGCAGTAGTGCTACTGAGGAGACTGGAAGAGAAACATCCCAAGGCTCCTGCTCAGAGGTAGGGCATCGACTGAGTGTCGCTTCATTGCTCAATGACATTCGACGTTTTCCTTCAGTTTCATGTAAGACTGATTTCTTGAAGATTGCTGAAATATCTCAAAGGCCCTGTGGCTTTTAATCATAGTAGTTTCAGGGTCACATTTGATGAAGAGAGGTGACATTTATGTGTATTTTGTTGAAGACTGATGCATATAATCATTTATGAGGATACTTAAGATGGATTGCAGTCCCAGAATCTCAATAAAACACACAGAAATAAATAACATAATTAAGCACAGGCAATACTGAACATATATCCAAATTGAAAGTGCCTACAGGTCTTCAAGAAAGACAAATATGTAGGCAATCTCTTTGGTTTTTTTTTTTTTTCTACAAGGAGTGCATTGTACTTGCATCCAAAATTACTAGATGATCTTCTATAGTGACACTTAACACATTAACCATTTCCGTGACCAGAGGGAAGGTAGCATTCATGATTTGCTAACAATTCCAAAATATTCCTGGTTGGAAAATGAAAACTAATTTTCATGTTCTCATTACTTAGCCTGACTAACATTTGTTATAACCATAGTTTTATTGGTTGGCAATAACTGTATTAGCTGTCATTTAAATTTATACTTGTTTGAAATGACTGTTGACTCACATGACTGTAACTCGTTCTCACACATGTTGATTTAATTTGATGATGCCCCTAACTTTAATTCAGCAATTCAGATAGAAAAAGAACACTTGATAACTTCATAAAGCTGGAGGCTAATTTACATTCTTAGATTATAGAAGCCATCTCAAATGACTTTCTTTAATGGATTATTTGTTATTTGGACGATGAGGTTCATAAACAAATACCAATTTTCTATCTTACTTTCTCCTACTGTGAGGGTTTCCTGGGAGGCATCAAAGTCCAGTTTTCAGGACATGTCCTCCCTGGTTCTCAGTTTTTAAGCATTACCAAGTTTCTCAACTGTGTGGTGCTCTGTGGCATGAGCACAGGCTGCACCCACATGGTCTGGCCACTCTCCACAGCACGCTTGGTGCCTCTCTCATGTCACTATGGCAACACTTGGGAACAGTGTTCACTGTTTTCATTTAAAACGGGGAACTCCAGCAATACCAGGACACTTGGGGATGAGTTGACACAGCTCTGTGAAGCTACCATCAGCTTGTCTTCCTAGACTCACACAGCCATCTTTGTCTTTTCCTGCAGAGCCTTTGGTCTTTTATCATTTGGGCTTAGTTCTTATCCTGGGCTCTAGAAGAACATACTGCTTCTGCTTTCAGGTTCCTGTCACTACTACAGCATTTTTGTTCTTCTTCCTTGCTAATTCCTGCTCTTGTGGTAATTTACCCATTATCTACACTTCCTGCCTTCCCAGGCTGGAAGTATTTTTCTCTGAGGTTTACCACAGGTTAGGGACTGGCCATCTTTTACTCTGTTGTTGTTTTGAATTCCCCGAGGGAGTACAATCTGATAACTGATGTTAGTGGAGCATAGTAATAGAAAGTGATGCCTTACCTTCCCTGGCCACAAAACACATTAGCTGATATATTATATAGTGAAATTGTTAAATTTGATAAAATAATTTTTAATGTCTAGAAAATCAGTATCACTCACTCTTGGTAGCTCTGAAAATGTTCTGAAAACAAGTAAGGATACAAAGAATTTTAAACAAGCATTAAATTATGGTGCCTACACCATATGTTGTCACAGTGTGAATCTCCTGTGGTCACTCAGAGCCCAAATGTTTAAATGGAAAATTCCAGAAGTAACAAATTCACAACTTATATTGGATTATGTTGTTTTTCACTGGTTGTTATTAATTTTTATTATGACTAATTTATAAATTAAACTTTAATATTGGTACGATAGATGTGTTGAAGTGTAGAAAACATATATACATACATACATACATACATATATATGGTTTATCTCTAAAAAATTTATTTTTAAGTGTGTGTGTGTACATGAGTACCGGATCTGCAGAGACCAAAGGAGGGCATTGACTCCCTTGGAGCTGGAGTTACAGGCAGTAGTGAGCTGCCCAATGTGGGTACTGGGAATTGAACTTGAGTCCTCTGGGAGAGCCAAAGAAGCCCTTATATGCTGAACATCTATCTCTCCAACCTCAGAATTTAGTTCTGTATACTTTCTGGAGCTCTTATATTTAGAATTGTGGGTTTTGTCAATAAGTATTGACTGTAAAATATATCTGCAACTTTCTTCTCATAAAAATTGCCCGAGGGCCTTTTCTCCATGGGCATCACACAGAGCTTAGCACTTTTGTTCTAAGAATTGCAGTACTTTCTGCCTCTCTCCTTGACCATGAACCACAACAAATGCAGTTCCAGTTCATCTTTGTGTTATTTATCACAATCCTCTTTAATAAATAGTACAATACTTACAGTAATTACTTTCCCCTCACGTTGGAAGGAACTGTGGAAAAATTAGAATAGAATGTGGTGCGGAATTTAATGACTTTGAATCTTAGATTGTCTTGTTAGATATGTGTGTATTACAAATATAAGAATCAATGTATTATATTGTGGTATATATGTACATACATACACACGTACATACACAAAAATATAAACATATTTTATAATTTACATGTAAACATATAAGTATATGCTTATGTATATATATATATACATATATATATAGAGAGAGAGAGAGAGAGAGTCATGCATGCTTTTCTTAATGTTAATTCAATGAAAGCAAAACTCAATGCAGATAATAAAGGAATGGTATAAAATTACCTGAGCTGGGAAAAATGGGAAAATCTAGCTTTATATCACTTAGAAGGATGGAAGGTGGGAGCCACAATAGTCGGCTTGTAGAAAGAAAGGGAGATTGGTCCGGAGTATCAGATAATAGAATTTGTGACCTTATCTAGTTCTGTACATGCATTATCATCCAATAATTTATACAGTCAGTAAGCAGGGAATTTATCTATGTTTTACTGATGAGACTACTGAAACAGAAGAGATTTACTGTTTTGAATAAGGGTTCTCAGTAAGGCAGGATAATCATCCTCCAAATCCTGCTCTCAACATCTGTCATAAACGGCTTAACCATTCATACTCTTGTAATAGAAGTCATTCCATATCTCAGCTCTTCAGACAAGATTGGTATTTGAACTAGGTATCTTGAAGTGGGGATTTTTGAATAAAGTAGAGTAATTTGGAAAGGAAAGGATGAAAGGAATAGTTTTCCACAAAGACTAAATAAGAGACAGAAATCATTAAATGACTAAATTCCCGACTTCCTGTTGCATCTGACATTGTAGGTCTGTAGTCTGATGCCCTGATTTACAGAGGCCTAACCTGGAAGTCAATAATTTTCGAAAGTCCTTTCCTGATCATGTAACTATAACTTGTCATAGATATTTCATGCTTTAGTGATTTAGCTTTGTATACATAAATTTCATGATAAGAAACTAATAGACACTGTTTGGTGGCTACTTACCATGTAGCCACCGCTGTTCTACATATTTATTCTTATAGCATCAAGAGTGATTGATTTGCTTTGCTGATCTCATAACCTGGCAATATTACTACTTTCAAAGTCATTGAATATACAGAACAAATTTAAAGTTTCTACGTAATGCATTTTTGAGGCATAGTATAATATCTTCATTACAGAGAGTAGGATTCAAGCGCAAATATGTGTGGCTCTCTAGACAACCCTTTTCCTCACCACCTTTACTTATTTAAGCCATGCCAATATGTGAGTTGTTTCTTAAAAACTGAAATAAACTGTTTCTTTTTTTGCTTGGTCCGGTTTTTCTGAATTTTATTCTTAAAACTCACATGCTCTTCCACCCCATAGCACCACACAATCAAAAACAATAACCAAGAACTCTGTCCTCCCTCCTACGGGGTCATTTTAATTAATTCACATTTCCAGCATTCAGAGACATGTCTGATTATTGATCATCTTTAGAGTTGTAACATGGGAAAAATCTTTTCGTTGAAAAGAGAACTCTCTTACCGTAAGAGGTCCTAATTCAGGATACTAACTGGTTTATGTAGGACATATTTTCTTGTTTGATCTGGTGACTGACATGGTAGCAAAATATTTTTGTGTTGTGTACACATTTGACTCCAAGCTTAGTACAAAAGAAAATAAATGTAGTTGTCTTCTTTAAGTATCTGGAATGTGTTTGTTTGCATTAGTTTGGCCACAGGACCCCCTTAGCAGTATTTAGATCGAATGGGGTGGGAAAGAGTGGGGCCGCCAACAAAGCATGCTGCCCCAGCTTGTCACCCAGTGACCTGTGAGAGGAGAATAATGAACTGTGAGTAGCTGTCAACTTAACTGTTTCTGACAGTGTGCCTTTGGGCACATCTGTGTTAGTGGCATTGGGAGGGCCTTTGTTCTTTTCCCACTAGTGACTTTGTGAGCAGTGAGGGTCTCTGCTGCTACACCCACGAGCAGCCCCTTCCCTTCCCAGGGAAGCAAGCAGCTGCCATGGACTGCATTGACGTTTGTCTTCATGACTCAGGTTGGCGTGCACTTCATTCTTTGAAGAGACCAGACATTTAAAAGTACTTTGATGGTTTTTCATTAAAAAATGTACTTTAATGTCTCACTAACAAAAAGGAGTGAATTGTAAAATATGTTTCCTGTCATTCGTATTTTACACTGATGAAGGTAAAGTCAGACACAGATAGGTGGATGGGTGAGTAATTTGAAGGAAATGTATCAAAATATTGGCAGCTGTTACTGGGTTTTAAAATTCTATTTATAGCATTTCCCCCAAGATTAAGACTCGAATACCATATTTAAATGAATATAAAATAGGCCAATAATCAACACAGGTTATAAAAAATTTAATATAGACACTTGGTGCATACTGTACTGAGAAGAATATTTGGGCTGAAATACAAAGGTCTGGTCTACATTTTGTTTCATGTTTTTCACTGACAATTTAAAAAATAAACAACACAGTATTCTCATTTGAAAGTTAATCTGGATCTTGCAATTATTACACTCATTAGAAAATGCAATTTACTAAGAAACAGGTGTTTCTGATCCCTGAAGACTAGCCAGTGTTCCCATCACAATAAAGGCAGCCCATTCTGAATGAATAACATTAAACTTAAGAGATTTACTTAAATTAGAATCAAAACTTCATTTATAAACTAGAATTTCAGGGTCAGTTTTAGAGCCTTGTTAATAATTTGTAATTACTATAAAGCCTGAGCTTTTACCATAATGAGGTCTGGCTATGATTGGCATGTAGTAGACAGTGAGCATTTGGTACTCAGTTGATTGTATTTGTCATTCCAAGACAATATGAATCCAAGGAATATTGCACTGGTCAATTTTTAAAAGTCCTTTTCTTTACCCTGACAAAATAAGAAAAAATGAAGCTTGAAAGAAATGACATGCTTTCCCCCCCTCTGTATTTCAGGTTCTTTCTGTAACTCATCTGAGATGAACCAACCTAAAGGAACTATTATAATCTCTTGCTTTTCAAAGAAAAGAGAAATTAATAGTAATGGGAAGTTCTCTAAGCAGACAAATGATGATCATGTCTATATAATTACAAATTGTAAAAAACCACATATTAAAAAATTGAAGAATCATATTATGATTTCCTTGAGCATTCGGCAGCTTATGATTTATTAGCCTATTAAGTCGTTTGTGTGGTTTACAATATAGTTGATGATAATCTGTAACCATGTTATTTGCTTTGAACTATTCCTCCTGTTTTCGTCAGTAAACATGAACACAAATTTCCGTAGAGCTAATGAATAAACAGGTCAGTTTTTTAGTAACCATCAGAATCTGCTTTGGAAAAAAATATAGATTATTCAGAATTCTCACAGATTCATTCATCTAAAACGCTTACCAACTTTAATGATAAATGTAAAAGAAATTCATTACTTATGCCACTGTATCTAATTATGACTTCTAGAAGCAAAATCCAACTATTAGATCACTTTTCCTAGTTCACACGTGCTCAGCCTTAACAGTTTTCCTTTAGCTCTTTTATTATTTAAGCAAAGAAAATTTCAGAATAAAAGACTGTGTTCTACACACATGTGAAGTTCTGCATCTGTTTTCCTGATTGGAAACTCAAAGGCTTTGACACTGATGAATTTGATGCCTGTTTGGGTTGTAGTTTTTTCATTGGGGGAGGGTGTGTGTGGCTATACTTCACCCACGAGTGCACATATGAGGCAGAGAGGTCAGGGTCAGTTGCTCTCTCTCCTCTTTCTTTTTCCACCTGATTTTGAGTTAAGGTCTCTCTACAAGCTAAAGCTCGTTGATTCAACTATGGTGGCCAGCCAGTGAGTCTCAAGGGTCCTCGTCTCCATGCCCTTGTTTACATGGGTCCTGGGGATCCAAATCCACATGTCACATACTGAGACATCTTTCTTCCTAGCTCCAAGTTTTAGTAAACTTTTCTAATGAATTTCTGTATGCCCTGTGTGAATTAAAATGAAGAGAATAAGTAATATAATCTCACTATTTCCTTGAAACAAAGTAAAACATCAGGCATTCAAGCTTCTCAGGTATGAGTGATATAGCTTCAGTTCTAAATTATAAGACTTAGTCTATGATTAACTTGCATTCTCATTTCAGACACAAGTTACCTAAACCTCCAACTAGTTCGCTTCGTTTGTTTTTCAGTTCTATTCAGTGTTGTCCTTGGGATTATTTAATGGCTAAAATGGCTAAATGGCTAAATGGAAAGCACTACTTTTATCTTCTTGAATTTTTAGCTCCAAGTGGACATGTATAGATTCTGAGGAGATAGTTCAATGTGTGAAATGTTTACCAGCACAGGGACCTGTCTTAGATTCCCAACATTCACATAAAATCCAACAGAAGCAATGGCATGTGCCAATAATACAAGTGCTGGGTGCAGAGGATCCCAAGGGTTTATAGTGGGTCACTCTAGACAAAGTGGTGAATTTCTGGTTCAGTAGGGGACCTGGATTAGCTGTGTAGCTTGGAGCTGACCTCAACTCAGAATCTTCCTCTTGAGTGCTTGTAGAACATTCCAAGTGCTCACCATCATCTTGAGCAGGACATTTTGTTGAGTTGGTTGTAGGACACTCAAATACTGTGTAGCACAATCACACACATCCCAAGGGAACTAAAAATACATTTCTGAGTGGTATTTAAAAATACACCAATAATTCAGCCTCTGGCCGGTAAGATTTCGGGGGATTCTTTTAATGGATATGGCATTTAGTAATAACAATAACCCCCATGACAGTCATCACCAGCTGGGTAACATTCTTCCTTTAAAGGGACATGGGGTGAGTAAAGTATGCTTACTCAAAGCTAATTCAGTGCATCTTAAAGTCACCTTGCAGGTTCCTGGATTGAGGAGAGGAGCCATCTCTGGGGAACTTTCTCTTTTTGGTTTCTACTTATCATGTTGCTTGAATCTGGCAAATAGTTGTTTTAGATAGTTTTCTTAGTTTAGCTTCTACCTGCAGAGTACCTGGTCAACACCAGGCAGAAAGAAAAAAGAACAGAAAATAGCACTTGTAGAATATATCCACATACACAACACAACACCACACACACACACTCACGCACGCACGCACGCACGCACACACGCACGCATGCAGGCATACATGCATGCATCACGCATGTACACGCACACACCAATACATTACAACACATATTTAGCCAGCCACCAAAGAAAACTGTGCTGATTGGCACAGGGCCAGATGTACTGCTCCCTTGGAGTTGAAAATGAGGATGGATTTAACTTCACTGAAACTACTTTGTGCGTCATCCTAGAGGGATGTGAACATGTGTCTACTCACTCCAGACAGGAAATCTGTGGCAGACAAAAGTAAGAAACCACTGAATCCCAACCAGGTTAATCGATCAATTTATTTAGGAACTGCAAGAGAGTATAGGTCAGGGGTTACTCATGGAGACAGAATACTCAAAGGCAGCTTTATTTCCAAAAGGCTGCCCAAGCATGGATGATGGTCCATTGGTAACAGAAACTTGGAGCTCATGCCACAGCCTACAGCTCAATGGGTTGGAGAATCTTGTCTTCCAAGCAGCTCAGTTGGTCTCATCTAGGCAATTTGACTGATCCTGCTTCTTCCAGGCATTTTAACTTGTCAGAGAGTGTCTCTCAGTAGTCCTGATAAGGAACCTTGGTGATGGAGGAGCCTAGTGCATTTGGTCAGTTTCAGTGCCCTTCCTGAGACTTTTGAGTTGTTTGCTTCCTCAATTATAAAGAACTTCCCTGCACAATGGGTGTTTATATATGAGGAAATTGATTGTTTCCTAACAGACTGCCTGAAGGAGGTTGGTTCTTAGAAGAAACTGAGGTTGCCTCACAAACAGTTACACACACAGCAGTGTGTTTACCATATAAAAGTTGCTTTTGGTGGATATGTCTGATATCTACATGCTGTGTACAAATATTTCAGCTACCCAGAATGGAAGCAGTTGTAGTGAGGTGAAAGAAATGGGGAGTGGATGCTTTAGGTGATGTTCACACTATGCCTTGTAGTAGGATTGGGGACTCAGTATTATTTGCAGCTAAGACATGAAGGAATTAAAGGCTTTCCAGTTTACAAGAGAAATTGCTTAGGTTTTCCTTTATTTATTTTTCTCAGAAACACATTTTTGGGAAAACCTTGACACTTCCTGACACACCTCAGCAGGACTTGCTTGTTCTGAAATTTGGTATAAGTTGATAAGGTGTTATGCAGTTCAGCACAAAATTATGTTGTGGTTATTTCAATTAGTATTTCACAACTTCCTGTGTATTCCACTGTATAAACACATTCTCAGACCCTTCAGCCAATTTCACCACCTCTCAAAGTGTAATGAATAATTTAAAGTCTAATAAATTTAGATGATTTCCCC